>NC_068983.1:97214562-97221192 GCF_001194135.2 Octopus bimaculoides
TGTGTGTGTGTGTGTGTGTGTGTGTGTGTGTGTGTGTGTGTAATACTGCTAATACGACACTACGCATAAACGTTATCAATAATACACTTCGTTAATCACATTAATATTAACAAATGCTAAGACATAATGCTCATGTAACTCTTCACAGAAACATACATTATAATTACTACATTAAATTCGTTATATTGTTAATGTAACACTGTACTTCAACATATATTATCATTATTATTCCAATCACATTGACATTTTATTACATTATATCATTCCACTATTACGTTTTTTTCATCAACATGCAGTACCATGAGTTAATCAAGAACATTGAAATACTATTACAATGACATTACCCATCGACATATATTATTATTATTAGTATTATTATTATTATTATTATTATTATTATTGTTGTTGTTGTTGTTAGTATTCAGTAGTCTTATTTTAATCACGTGCTTTCACATCACTACCGAGCGCAGCTTTTGTGCCTTGGGTATGTGCTGTGGTTTGTTGTCATGCTTTTATTTTTACTGTATTGAAAGTGTTTGACGTAGGATGTGTACGGTGTCTAGTAGTGCTATTTTCTGTACGTTATATATACTTGTAAGTCCTGGTACTTTTTTTATGTATTTGTCTGAATGTTTTTTTTATATCATACATAATGCACCCACTATGATAACAATTGTCTCCGTTTTTAGGCTCAACATTCGAGTTACCTCTAGTTCCAGATCTTTGTATTTTGAAAGTTTCTCCGTTTCTTTTAAAGAAACATTGTCATCTGTTGGTATTGATACATCGATTAGGAACCCTTTTTTTTCTTGATGATCTCTGACAACTATATCCGGCCCATTGGCCTTAATTTTTCTATCTGTATGTATTGGCATATCTCAGAGTATGGTTGCTTTCTCGTTTTCTGTGACCTTTTCTGGCGTGTGCCTATACCATCATTTTTCTGTTGTTATTATATAGTGTTGGCATAGCTTCCAGTGTATATAGGTTCCAACTCTGTCGTGTCTCTGAATATATTCCTTTTTTAGCCAGGACTGGGCAGCCAGAGACAATATAATTTATTGTTTCTTCTGTATCCACACATATTCTGCAGTTACTTGAATTTCATTTCATTACATACTTTTGATGATTTCTGGTGGAAAGGCTTTGATCTTGTGCTGCAATTAAAAAACCTTCAGTCTCTGCTTTGAGTCCTGAGCTTCTTAGCCATTGTTGGGGTTTTGCATTGTCTGTTTCTTTTCTGTTTAGCTTAACCCAATATTTGCCATTTGCCATGAAGGAGCTTTTCTTGCCATCATTTTATCATGATCCGTTGCTGTTCCAGTTTTAGTTTGGATTTCACTTATTTTACAGCTTCTGTTGTTTCTTCTCTTTCTTCATAGTTGTTAGGTACTATGAATTCTTTTTTGTATTTGTCAGCTTTCATGAAGACTGAAAACAATTTGTTTTTGTTTTCTTCGTGTTTTCTGGCCATTTATATTCGTTTTCCCTGCTTCTGAAGTAGGTATTTCTGTAGTCCTATTGTGGTTATTTGTAAAAGTTTTCTAGCTGTATAACGCATCTACCACCTTCGATATGTTTTATACATAAAGCCTTTCTATATCAGATTTTGTGTGGTGCATCCTAAATCCTGTCATTATTTTCTTTTTTTTTCTTGTCTATTTTGATTTGTTCATTTAGAGTACAGTTAAAAATATTGTAGCTATAACTTATAACTGGGACGGCTAGAGTAATGATATATATTATCTTGTTTTTCACATTGAGTTCTGTTTTCAGTATTAATCTAACTCGTCTATAGTATTCTTTTTTATCTTCTCTCTCATCTGTGTGTGCTGTATCGTATCTAGTTCATTGAATCCTAAGCATTTGTATGTCTAGCTTTGGTCTAATTCTCTTATTTCATTTGTTTTATCTAGTGTGATGTTGCTACACTTAGCTAGTTTTCCTCTTTTCAGTGCTGCTTTGGCACATTTTTATGAGCCAAATTTCATGTTTATTTCTTTGGTAAATCCATATACTGTCTGTAGTAATGTTTCCAGCTGTTTATTATTTGTAACCACCCGTCCGATAAGGGTACACCAGGTACATGCATCACGACCATATGTGCGCGACATGGTGAGCTCATATCAAGATAAACGGCGTATGACCTTGCAGGTGGGGCCCAGTTAGAATTTTCTTTGGGTTGAGTTGCCCATCCCGCACAAAAGGTCCCTGAATAAGGGTTGTTTAAGGATGTTGAATGAAACACCCATATTTCAAGAGGTGAATTATCCAAACTCCAAAGAATTCCTCTCAACACATGGCTATGATTCTCCCCCACTACTTCTGCTCCTGATCATAGATGCACATCAGCCATAGATTCACATCAGCCATAGATGCACATAGATGCACATCAGCCACTAAGGGATATGCTCAATTGGTTAAGGTCAAACAATTGACAAGCAAATCTGTGGTATGGAGCAGAATATTTGCTGTAGTCCATCTTTCATACCAAGACAAAACAATGTACATGATAACACTTCCAATCAGTAAAGACCAGAAGCTATAAGAGCCACTATCTATCTGGTACTGCACCGGGGCAATTATTATTATTATTATTATTATTATTATTATTATTATTATTATTATTATTATTATAAAGTCGGCAAACCGGTAGGACGCCAGCAAAAAGCTTAGCATTTCATTCGTCTTTACATTCTCAGTTCAAATTCCGCCGAGGTTGACTTTGCCTTTCATCCTTTTGGGATAGATAAATTAAGTACCAGTGAAACACTCGGGTCGATGTAATCGTCTCATCCCGTCCCCACAAATTTCAAACCTTGTGTCTATAGTAGAAATGATTATTATTATTATTATTATTATTATTATTATTATTATTATTATTATTATTATCATTAAGGCGGCGAGCTGGCAGAATCGTTATCCCGCCGGGTAAAATGCTTAGCAGTATTTCGTCCGTCTTTAGGTTCTGAATTCATATTCCGCCGAGGTTGACTTTGCGTTTCATCTCTACGAAGTCGATCAAATATGTACCAGTTGAGCACTGGGGTCAATGTAATCGACTTACAGCCACCCCCGAAATTACTAGCCTTGCGCCAAAATTTGAAACCATTATTATTGTTACTATTACTATTATTGTTGATTATGTTGTTGTACAGAATGCTTAGTGGAATTTCTTAAAACTCTTTCCGGTGCTTAAATCTCGCCGAGGTCAGCTTTGCTTTTATACCTAAAATCAACTACCCCTACTCCTAAATTTCATGGTCCTGCATCAAGATATGAAAATGATAAGAATTATAATCTTATCAGCCACATTGACATGAAACTGGCACTCTGGTTACGACGGCAAACGTTCCAATTGATCCGATCAACGTAACAACCTGCTCGTGAAATTAACTTGCAAGTGGCTGAGCATTTCACAGACAGGCGTACCCTTAATGTAGTTTCCAAGGAGATTCAGTGTGAGAAAGCTGGCCCTTTGAAATAAAAGTACCACTCATTTTTGCCAGCTGAGTCGGCTGGAGTGCCATGAAATAAAGTGTCTTGCTCAAACAACCACTTAGCCTTGCGTCTTTACAACACATTGTCGTTAAGATTTTCTATACCATAGTATCACTGAGCCACTAGACATCATACAATATTGTTATGACATTAATCTCGTTGAGATTTACATATTTTGCATAGCGTTATTACTATAATAATGACAAATTTGCCGATCTTTTTGTGAGCTTCTAAAATCCGCCAGCAGATGTCCTGTTTCATCTTTCTACCACTTCGACCCATATTGGAACTGTTTCTGATTCTCTGAATTAGTTAATTACATGCAGCCTACCGAAACCAGTCCCAAGCTCACAGTTCTTCTCTTTACTGCCTCCTCTCCGTAAAATAGTAGTAATTTTTTTGCGCGGCACTTCCTGCCCCGAAACGTGGTGTAGGAAGGACAGAGCAAAAAATGAGAATGTGGCCAAGTGAGTACTTCATCTGACCACGCTTTTTCTAACAGATATCAATCTACCTACAAAAGTTCGATATTAGCATCGATCTTTAATAATCTCCTTTGAACTATATTAAACTCTCTTGGCAGGGAAAGCCCACAAACATTCATCGTTAGAGTTAAGGTTGTCAAAACTGTAGTTAGTTAGTGTCAGTGAAACTGGATTCTTATTATTTATGACACTCAAGGCAGCAGCTGATAGAATTGTTAGTAGACCGGCGAAAGAGTATTTCGTCTGTTTTTATGTAATGAGTTTAAATTCCGCCGAGATCGACTTCACCTTTCATCCTTTCGGGGTCAGTAAAATAAGTACCAGCCCAGCACTGGGGTTGGTGTAACCGACTTCGGCACCCTGCAAAAATTGTTGGCTTTGTGCCACAATAAGAAAGGATTATATAAGACACTAGAGTTTCTCAACTGTCATGTTATGGGTAATATTGGTGGTACATTTTATCATTCTGATTAAAAGTAGGTATTATTAAAAAATTACAATAGTTATTTTCCTTTGTTAGAAAAATTTCATGGCGCTTATACAAAATAAAGAAATGAATACTAATGATCAAAGTAAAACTATTTATTTAAATTAAAATTAAAACAAATTTGTTAGTTGTATATTTGCAACAAATATATTATCAATAACAATAATATTGTTAAATTATCAAATAATGATAAAATAAAACATTATGTGTTTGCTTTAATTTTAATTTAAATAAATAGTTTTACTTTGATCATTAGTATTCATTTCTTTATTTTGTATAAGCGCCATGAAATTTTTCTAACAAAGGAAAATAACTATTGTAATTTTTTAATAATACCTACTTTTAATCAGAATGATAAAATGTACCACCAATATTACCCATAACATGACAGTTGAGAAACTCTAGTGTCTTATATAATCCTTTCTTATTGTGGCACAAACTTAAGAGGGAAAAAGTATACCACCAACATTACTTGCCATTAAGCTTCAAGTAAATATAGAGTAGCCAAGCGAAATAATTGCAGTAAGATCAGATTTATTTCGCTTTGGGGGACTGACAAACAGAGAAAAGTAGAGAAACACTGGCAATTATTTTAATAGATTCCAAATCAGACAAGTCTTAAAGGATGGCTCTTTCAAAATTTTCAAAGATTCTGTTTCTGGAATAGAGTGCAGGAATACGTTATTAGCGTGTTAACCAATGCTTATTTCTACAGGAGGGTCGATGCATCACTGTAAAATAACTAAACATTCACTTTTGTTCCTTGTGTAACCGTTGGCCCATTCCCTTTTACAGTGTATTATCTAGTTGTGTCGAATGGACTTGAAATTCATATTGCTTTACTATGGACATATTTCGGAAATGGTAAACGGGACACGAACCCACTAACCTCACCCTTCGTTTGATCCTCAGCTATTCTAACGATTCGATTATTCGCAGTTCTCTTTTAATGGAGCAACGTATTATTTCTGTAAAAACACTTCGGAGTGTGTTTTAACGAGTAAGATTCTGTTCTGTCATACAAGACCGAACGTCATAAAGAGAATATTTCATGTCGTCACAGTAAACAAATGATATGACAATCCCATCTTAACACACTACATGATTGCCATATTGAAATACACCACACGACCTTATATTTTGTATATATTAGAACAGCGCGTGGATTACAAGTTAGCAAAATAAAACATTATGAAAACAACACAACGTTTAGTTCGGCCCCACACAACGCCATTATCTCGAAAACGACGTTATTCTCTAATACTGTCGACTGGAGATCAATCCTTTCCACATTCATTCCCTTCGTTCCCCACACTCATTTCATAGCATTCTTATTCCAGCTGTTGTTCTTCATTGTACTTATCGCCACTTCTTTATTTCTTGTTTCGCGCCGAGCTTTGCTGAAGCTGCGCTAAACAAAAGCAAGAGAGATTACAAAAAAATAAACATCGACGAATGGTTAATTAGAAAACGTCATTTTCTCTGAATAATATCTCCGAAGTCATTTGACATTTCGCTTTAATTTCTGCTGTCTATTTAAAAAGGCAGCACGTACTTGTGTTATGATTGTGTAGTTATCTTACTGATCGTATGTTTGATTACGCATTTATGTATCTAAGTATGTATGTATGTATGTATGTATGTGTGTGTATGTATGTATGTATGTGTGTGTATGTATTTGTTTGTTTATATGTATATGTATTTATGCATGCATATACATACGTATTTATGTGCATACGTGCATATTCATGTATGTATATATGTGTCCATAGAAAGATGGTTTTGTTAACATATGTGTGCAATATGTGTGTGTATGTGTGCGTATGCGTATGCGTGTGTTTAATGTGCGTATGATTGTGTACGATTCTTTGAGCGTGTAGAAAGGGCGAGGTTGGGTAGAAAGACCCCCCACCAACATACAGCGTTGGACGGCAAGCCAACACTCAAGCACAGCTATCTACAGCAACAATAAAGATGACAACACCAGACGATAACGGCTATATGTATGTGGGGGTATTTGGTGTACGGTGGGGGAGCGATAAGAGAATAAGGTGGAGAAATATAAAAGGAAAGAAAAGTGAAAGGTGAAGAAGGACACGAAGAGAGAGAGAGAGAGAGAGAGAGAGAGAGAGAGGGAGAGTGAGAGAGAGAGAGAGA
>NC_068983.1:97221575-97224289 GCF_001194135.2 Octopus bimaculoides
ATATATATATATATATATATACATACATACATATATCTATATACATGCATGCATGCATACACACACACACACCCCTATATATGTACATATAACATATATAGGCACAAACACATTATGCAGAAATACATATGTATACGTAAATATATAGAGATAGACAGAGAAGGGAGAGAGAGAAAGGGAGAAGGGGAGTGAGGGAGAGAGAGAAAGGGAGAAGGGGAGTGAGGGAGAGAGATGTATACATACATCCTTATATATTCAGATAACATGTATGTTTTTACATGGATAAATGCATAGAAAGATTATACTAACAAAGAGGGTGAGAGTGGGAGGTAGAAATAAAAGGAGAAAAATAATGAGGAAGAAAGAGAAACGGGACGAGAAAGATGTTCGGCTATCAAAAAGAAAACAAAAACAAAGAAAGAAAGAAAGAAAGAAAGAAAGAAAAGTAAAGATTGATGATAGAGAAGGCGAAAGAGCGAAGAGCGTAGAATGAAGTATTCAATGAAAGAAAGAAAAACGAAGAAGGAGAAGGAATAGAATGAGAATGGCAAGAAAGATAAAATGAAGAAAAGAGAGAGATAGAAAGAAAGAGAAAATAAGATTACACAAAAACGAGAAAAATGGATTATAGAAGGAGAAAGAGAAAGCGATTATCAATGAATGAGATACAATAGAGATGGAGTAAAAGAGGAAGAGAAATAAAGTAAGCAGTGTAACTGAAAGAGTAAGAGAGAGAGAGAGAGAGAGAGAGAGAGAGAGAGAGAGAGAGAGAGAGAGAGAGAGAGAGAGAGAGAGAGAGAGAGAGAGAGAGAGAGAGAGATAGAGAGAGAGAGAGAGAGAGAAGAAAGAGACGTGTTGTGTGTGTGTGTGTGTGTGTGTGTGTGTGTGTGTGTGTGTGTGCGTGCGGTGAATGAGTTGGGGTGGAGTAGAGAAGTATTTTGATAGAAGATTCCAAGAGGCAGCGAACATTGGCATACGGTAATCATTTGTTTGTCTAGCTGTCATTTATTTGTTGATATTCATGAACAGGTCTCTACAGCACAATTGCTCAATTTGAACTTAGAAATGAGTCAGGTCTTATTTGTATTCAAGTGTGATAACGTGACGCCGCGACTTGTTGCCACGTACACTGAACCCTGCTTTCTATAGATGGCTCCCAGCTTTTTCTTTCTTTCTTTTTTCTTTTTCTTTTTCTTTTCTTTCTTTTTGTTTGTTTTTCATAAGTACTGCACAACACAGCGCACACAACACAGACTTTTCTCATCTTGATTTGGCATTCGTTGCCGCCGCCATTGCTACCTTGTACCGACATCAACCCACCTCCACCGCCGTTCCCCCTCCCCACCAGTAGCAGCAGCAGCACCACCACCACCACCACTACCACTATCACCACCACCACCATCACCATCAACACTGCCACCACCAAGTCCACCACCACTACCGTTACCAACGCCACCTACACCAACACTTACAACCACCAACGCTACCACCACTTCTACGATCACCAATACTACAACCACCCCACAACCACTACCACCACCAACAACATCAGCATAACCAGCACCAGCACCACCACCTTCACCACCGTTGTCACAACCACACGACCATACATCAATACCGCCGCTACCACCACCATATCCAGAACTTCACTACCTCACCGCCACAACAACCAAGACTATCACCCACCTCAATACCATCATCCACCGTTACATCACCACCAACCCAACCATACCATCACCATCGCCATCATAGGCGCCACCAGCGCTGCCATTACCACCATCACCACCATTATCACGACCACCGCCGCCTTCACCACCATCGCAGCTTCCAACACCACCACCACCGCCACCACAACCACCACCACCACCATCACTACCGACGCCATAAACCAGTTGTCATTTCTCGACAGTTTACAGACATTGTTTTACTTTCTATTCCAGGCGGAGTTCTGATATTGCTTGTTAATAGGCTCCTGTCTACCTGTATACACACACACCTACACACTGACACACGTACACATACAAATATATATATATATATATATATATATACGCAGAGGGAAACTTGCGTAAGCTAGAAAATACAGTTGCAAACTCTGAAATACACATGCGCATATACACACAATCCATACACATCGCTATACACATACATACATACATACATACATAGAGACTAACAGACTGAGATAGATAGATAGATAGATAGATAGATAGATAGAACGGTAGGAAGAAAGATAGATTGGTATGTAGAAAGATAGATAGACAGATAGACAGATAGATAGATGATAGGTGGATAGATATTAATATTTGGCAGAAGTTGCAGAGTGACTCATGTGCCGAGAGTTTCGTGTTTTATATTCACATGCATATAATATGGAGGCAAGTGCATACAAACAATGGCTGATTCAAGTGCATACACACATTCAAACACATACTCGCACGCGTACATAGGCACACAGACAAAGACACAAACAAACAATTCACATATACAATTTACTCGCACACAGAGACACGCAGGTGTGCACATTAATACACCTCCTCTTTCTCTCTCTTTCTCTCTGTCTTTCTTTTGTCCTTTCTGTCTTTCTATCTACATACATCTCTCTACCTATCTACCTACATATCTATCTATCTATCTATCTATCTATCTATCTATCTATCTATCTATTTGTATGCCAATCTCTCTCCCCCCCTCTCTCTCTCTCACCCTATATA
>NC_068983.1:97225304-97226741 GCF_001194135.2 Octopus bimaculoides
CCTTCCGTATCGATAAATTAAGTACCAGTTGCGTACTGAGGTCGATCTAATCGACTGGCCTCTTCCCCAAAAATTTCGGGCCTTGTGCCTAGAGTAGAAACGAATATAAAAAATATTTATAAATTTATACTTGAATATTCATCATCTGAAAATGTTCAGTCTTTGCTTTCTCTCAATTTACATGGATACATATCTTTTATATCGAACCGAAGGGGTTTTATTTGTTTATTAGCATCATTGTCTCCATATCTGCTCACCTGGATTCCTCTTGTATTCACTCTTTGCCCTGTGGACTTGGTTCTCGGTAAAAGTTTCGGAGTGTAAGTTCAAATCCTTTCAGCACTACTGCATGAACTTATACAACAAAAAGAGAAAAGGCTCTTTGCTCTCATGCTTTTTTCCGAGGTTACCGTGGTTTTTTGTAGGGTTTTCTTTCCACGGATAACCCTAGTCAGTGTTATATTTTCTCCTCCTTTTGGGGATTTCTGTTTTAAAAACATTACCTTGTTATCTCTTTATGTACACGTCTCAAGACGTTTTCGATCACTATTGATCGGTTTTGAAAAGAAAAATTCTACATTGTATTGTTCCTTCTGTGTTCGGCTCTGCGTGGCTTAATAAAGAAATCTATATTGAGAATATTTGGATCTCATGTTGACTCAATACATACATACATACATACATTCATACATATATGTATGTATGTACACACACAGAGGCGAATTAGCAGAGTAGTTACAGCGCAAGACAATACACCTTCCAATATTTATTGTGGTCACTGTGCATTGTGTTCAATCCTTCTGAACACTTTTCCTTTCACCTTGCGGAAGTCGATAAGATAACGGATCAACAGAATTGCAGGATTACTAGGGCAATGGATTAGCAGAATTGTTAGAGTACCAGACAAGATGCCTTATGGTATTTCTCCTGAGTTATTTTTTTTTTTGTTTGTTTGTTTAATGGTGGACATTATCCGTCGGCCAGTTTAACAACTGCCATCTTTTCATGTGATATAGAATTGACTTGACAGAATTCACGCTCACCGGTTTCAGGTGAGCTTCATCTCTCCTTCCTAACCGACTCAGAGACACTGAAAAAAATTAAAAGAGTCGTGGGCGCATCAGTGCTCTCCCTAAAGAAATATGGGAAAAAAAATATGAACAGATAAAAATAAATATGTGTACATGAATATGGTTTTTAAATATACGCACTAGTCTGGAAGACAAATCGTTTGTACTCCATGTGAGAATGTATTTGGGAGTGTACGTGTGTGTACGTATGTATATTTGTATATTTCTAGACATCTATCTGTAAGTATACGTATCGCAGTCAAATGACTAAACATGTAATAGAATATATATACATACATATATATACATATATATGTGTGTGTGTGTGTGTGTGTGTGTGTGTGTGTGTGTGTGTGTGTGTGTGTGT
>NC_068983.1:97226926-97229191 GCF_001194135.2 Octopus bimaculoides
ACACACACACACACACACACACACACATATATATATATATATATATATATACTAGCAGCTAAGCCCGGTTTCACCCGGTCGGTTTGGATGATGTGGCTGTAAAACCTGCCTGCTCTGTGTAAGCATTCGACTTGTTTGGGCACGCTTACGTTAAAAAATAATTTTAGAATGACTTTTTCTGTCAAAACGCTATAAATAACTGACCACCACCAAAAAAAAAAAAAACACCCAAGATTCAACCAAATCAAAAGTAAACCCAAATACTAAGCGAACAAAGATGAACCATCCTACTTCCATTGCACGCGAACACGCACACACACACATACACGCACACACACGTTCACATACCCCCCTTTTACATACACATACATATATTCACACAGAGGTGAAACGCTGTTTGATTTATTTTTTTCAGCGTGCAATTTTCATCATCCCATTACGAAGCATGACATCACACCTTCCTTCCTCATTCATCCCCTTCCATTCTCATTCATAAACACAAGAGTATTTTTATAGTAGATTATCTTGGTAACCATGGGAGCTATGAAAAATTACAAACCCAGCGTCAACACCGAATCATTCTACATATCTGTGTAATTTTTCGCGCAATTCCACCCAGCCGTTTGACCGTGAATTCCAAGACAAGAAAGAATCGCCCATGCCAAATTTATGTGTATAAATATATATATATGAGATCGATAAAAAAAAGTCTACAATAATCTTGCAGTGGTGAATGGAAGATCCGATGTTTCGGATAGATCCGTCTTCAGTGAATAGTGGAATCAACTCGAGACAGTAGAGTTTTATGCTATATACATTGGACACACTACCTACAGCAAATTCACTGTACTATTTTTGGTCGCTTTTATTAAATAATCCTAGTCATGTGGACATAAACTATCTCCAGTCTCTCTGGTTTCTGTCAGATATCATATATATATATTTTCTTTAATTCTTTTATATGCTTCAGCCCTAAGGTTGTGGCTATACTGGAGCACCACCATAAAAAGAATGGAGAGGTGTAGATCTTCGACAATTATTTGTTACAGAATTATTCTCATTAAATTCCAATCTCAGACATGTTTCTGCTGGATAATTTCGCCTACACGATTGGGTAAAATCTTGAAGAAAGCTGTATAGGAATGTTTTCTTTGAATGAATATGTACTGTAAATAAAACAAACTAAATAGGTGCAAGAGTGGCTGTGTGGTAAGTAGCTTCCTTGCTTACCAACCACATGGTCTTGGGTTCAGTCCCACTGCGTGGCACCCTGGGCAAGTGTCTTCTACTATAGCCTCGGGCCAACCAAAGCCTTGTGAGTGGATTTGGTTAACGGAGACTGAAAGAAGCCCTACGTATATATGTATATATATATATATATGTGTATATTTGTGTGTGTGTGTGTGCATTTGTGTATGTATATTTGTGTGTGTGTTTCTGTGTCTGTGTTCTTCACCCCCCCACCATCACTTGACAACCGATGGTGGTGTGTTTGTGCCCCCGTAACTTAGCGGTTCGACAAAACAGATCGATAGAATAAGTACTAGGCTTACAAAAAATAAGTCCTGGGGTCGATTTATTCGACTAAAGGCGGTGCTCCAGCATGGCCGCAGTCAAATGCCTGAAACAAATAAAAGAGTAAAAGAGATAAATCCTACATTAAAGGACACTAGGGCACTTGTCCAACAGAAATAAGTGTTCCACAAAACACCCAGTGAAGCGAACTCAGTATCTACTACTCGAATAAAGTACCGTTGAATTGTTTATCCAAAACAATTCTGTGTTCCCTATCATTCAATGTCGTTAACGAGATCTGGATTATATCAGAAAGCTAATAAGGTACATGCCTGAATTTCAAATCCTTATTCCTTTACATTATTCACACACACACACACAAACACACACACGCCCCGCCCCCCACACATGATTGTGTGTGTATTCTTTTATTCTTTTACTTGTTTCAGTAATTTGACTGCAGCCATGCTGGAGCACCGCCTATATGCGCCTGTGGGTGTGCACATATATATATATATATATGGCCCGGGAGTGGCTATGTGGTAAGTAGTTTGCTTACCAGCCACATGGTTCTGGGTTCAATCCCACTGCGTGGCACCTTGGGCAAGTGTCTTCTACTATAGCTTCGGGCCGACCAAAGCCTTGTGAGTGGATTTGGTAGACGGAAACTGAAAGAAACCCGTCGAATATATGTATATATATATATATATATATATATGTGTGTGTGTGTGTGTGTGTGTGTGTGTGTGT
>NC_068983.1:97229290-97230623 GCF_001194135.2 Octopus bimaculoides
GTGTGTTTCTGTGTCTGTGTTTGTCCCCCCAACATCGCTTGACAACCGATGCTGGTGTGTTTACATCCGCGTAACTTAGCGGTTCGGCAAAAGAGACCGATAGAATAAGTACTAGGCTTCCAAAGGATAAGTCCTGGGGTTGATTTGCTCGACTAAAGGCGGTGCTCCAGCATGGCCACAGTCAAATGACTGAAACAAGTAAAAGAGTAAAAGAATAATATATATATATATGTGTTTGTACGTATGTAGGTAGGTAGTTAGGTATATGCGTGTGTGTATGTTTGTGTATGCACTGCGTTTTTTTTCTTTTTCTGAATGTGTTTATGAATGCATATATGAACATATGTAATGTTTTTGTTTGTATTTGGGTTAACTGTGTTACTTGACTTCTAATTATATATATCTCTGCTGCACAATTGCATGCATATAGTTACAAACACACACACACACACACACACACACACACACACACACACACACACACACACACATAGACACACACATTGAAATAGCAAATGTATCTGGCAAACATGGACACGTCTCAACGTGACAAGTGGGCGATCATATTTCAATATCAAGCATTTGATTTCCTTTATTCACTAATATATTTGATAAACCAATGAACTTCACACATCATGAATCTTCTCACTAGTGTCAACTGAAATCATCACACACACATTTCTATAAATGTGTGTGTGTGTGTGTGTGTGTGCGTGTGTGTGTGTGTGTGTGTGTGTGTGTGTGTGTGTGTGAGTTTGTCTAGTGATGCCGGCCGTTCTTTTACTGTTGTTAGTGCTTGAACAGTGGCGTAAAGAGCGATGACAAATAAGGGCATAAACAAAACAGGGTATTCCTAGATCAGTAGACTTTCTTAATTCACGATGATATACACATATGAGTATTTTGTGTGTGTACATGTGTGTGTAGGTGCAGGCGTACCTGTGTGGTGAGAAGCTTACTTCCCAACCATATGGTTCCCGGATTCAGTCTCACTGTGTGGCAACTTGGGCAAGTGTCTTCTACTATAGCCTCGGGCCTATGGAAGCCTTGTGTGTAGATTTGATAGACAGAAACTAAAAGCTCGTCGCGTATATATATATTCACAGGAATTTTCAATTGGCCGGATAACTGAAGAGATGTTGGCGTGGGCTCCCACCCTGGCATCCGAAACTCGGAGTTTTATCATGGATACTAAATAAGTGTCACATATTTTTACAGATAAATTCCTCTATTTGCATAATATCGAGGTCTCTCTTTTTCTTTTGTTATCCTTCCTATCAAATATATATATATATATATCTATATATATATATATATATATATATATATATAT
>NC_068983.1:97231106-97232639 GCF_001194135.2 Octopus bimaculoides
TATATATATATATATATATATATATATATATATATATATATATATATATATGTGTGTATATATAATTATATGCACATGTGTATATATGCATACCACCTCGACAGATAGTTCGTCAGACAATTAACACTAAGCGAACACGGTACTGTTACTAATTCCACTAACTTAGCAAGGCATCACACCTCCATTCGATGTTTTCAACACTAATAAATATTAAACGAAAACGAATTAAATGTTACACATCTGATCATTTTAATATAAACAATGTCAAATTAGTGTTTATACTATATAGAGGTGTCAGCCGCTTAAGCACTTCAAAATGAAACTAAAGTTAATCGTAGAAAGACTATGAATATTCTAGATTATGAAAAGACCTTGAGAGTTAGTCTTTAACCATCATCCGTTTTAATACCACTTTTGTACCTTAGGGGTCCTTGGCGAAGTGCTCACTCTCGCCAATGCAACATTCAAGCCAGGTTTCAATTTTGAGGGTTCCTTCCTATAACCCTCTATCACACAAGTCTTGTGAAAAATAAAAAGTTCTATATTTGAGAGATGAGGAATTATGTACATTATTTACATATGACGGATATTTGTCCTCAACTTCTTTGTTGTTAAAATGTTTTGGCTGATGTACTCTCCAGCCTTCATCAGGTGTCCAACCAAGGTTCTCATTCCCAGGTATTTTTCCGATGCTATTATTATCATTTTTATCATTATTATTCAGGTCACTGTCCGGAATCGAATTCATAATCTTGAGGTTAGTAGTTCACGCTCTTAACCACTACGCCATATGATAATGGGCAATTATGGAGTGTATTTCATGGCTTATAAATCTAATATTTTCTTCTTCCTTAATACCGGTTCCTATATGTTACTCATATCTGCACTATGTCTGCTTAGGAGGTTATTATGTCCTAGCTTCATCTCACTGAGGGAGGTGGTCTCCGTTTTTCCATACATGGTCAGCTATACCCAATTTATCAATATCTCCTCGTGTCACAGCTTTGCGATGTTCCTCTACCCTTACTTTGAGGGGGCTGCATGTTTCACCTTTGTATAACCTACCACAGCTGCATGGAATGGAGTACACGCTGTCTTTGGTCATATTCTCTTCTATTGATGGATTTACTCGAAGGAGATATTTCCGAAAGTCTTGAATACTGTCCTGATGGCATATGGGTCGCATGTCTTTTGTATCTTTTCGGAGAGGCCTTTCACACAAGGTAGACAATCTATTAAGCAACAATTATGCCCAAAACATACTATCCACTCCAATTATGAAGAGAAGAGAGGATGAAACCCATAAACTGACCACAGTTTGTCCACCCTATGTGAAAGGCCTCTCCGAAAAGATACAAAAGATATGCTGCCCATATGACATCAGGACAGTATTCAAGACTTTTCGCAAACATCTCCTTCGAGTAAAACCACCAATAGAAGAGAATATGACCAAAGACTGCGTGTACTCCATTCCATGCAGTTGTGGTAGGTTATACAAAGACGAAACATGTCGCCCCCTCAAAATAAGGGTAG
>NC_068983.1:97232649-97235115 GCF_001194135.2 Octopus bimaculoides
TGCGTGTACTCCATTCCATGCAGTTGTGGTAGGTTATACAAAGACGAAACATGTCGCCCCCTCAAAATAAGGGTAGAGGAACATCGCAAAGCTGTGACACGAGGAGATATTGATAAATCGGGTATAGCTGGAAAAACGGAGACCACCTCCCCCTGTGGGATGAAGTTAAAATAATAAACAGAGAACACCACTGGAAAATACGGAAACTAAAAGAGGCAGCACATATGCTAGGACATAATAACCTCTTAAGCAGACCAAGTGCAGATGTGAGTAACATATGGGAACCGGTATTAGATTTATAAGCTCTATGGCGTAGTGGTTAAAGTCATATGGCGTATTGGTTAAGAGCGCGGGCTAAGATTCCAAGCAGTGGCCTGAATAGTAATAATAATAATAATGATATCGGTAAAATACCTTAGGAATGAGAACCCAGGTTCGAAATTCCCTCAGGACATCTGATGAAGGCTGGAGAGTATATCAGCCGAAACGTTGTGTTAACAACAAACAAGATGAGAACAAATATCCGTCAAATGTAAATAATGTAAAAGATTAAATTTCAACGCAAAGTTAGAATACTACGCTGGTTTCAAATTTAGGTACAAGGATAGGAAACGCAAAGGAGGAGGTACAACATTTACATCAATCCAAGTATTCAACTGGTATTTATTTTATCGACTTCGAAAGGATGAAAGGCAAAGTCCGCTTCGGTGGTATTTGTACTCAGAATATAAAGACTGACAAAATGCCGCTGTTTTGTCCGGTATGTTAACGATTCTGCTAGCTCACCGTCTTGAGATATAATATTATATGAACTACTCTAAGCATAATGACTTTGTTAATTGGCTTTCAAGGTTCTAAAGAAAATGGAAAAAATTGACGACAAATACTCGAATACAAAAACATTCTCTAATATCTAAAGTTTATATATACATACATACATATATACATACATACATATATATGTATATATATATATATGTGTGTGTGTGTGTGTGTGTGCGTGTGTGTGTGTGTGTGAGCGCGCGCGCGTGCGTGTGTATTATGTATATATATGTATATGTGTATCAGTTCGGCAAAACAGGCCTATAGAGTAAGTACTAGGCTTAAAAAAGTAAACACTGGAGTCAATTTCTTGGAATGAAACTTACAAGGCAGAGTCCTGTACGACAGTTATCCAATGACTGAAACAAATAAAAGATAGAAAAAAAACAAATAAAAGATATCTACACGCACACACACACACACACGCACACACACATAGTGCGTCTCATAATGACGTGTCACATTTTAAGATTAAGCTACTACGACCAGAATAAGCACGGGCGGATAATTCATTCGGGGACAGTTAAATAAGTATCATTCCAACGCTGATATCGATATAATCTACTTACTCACTTCCCCTTAAAATTTCTGACCTCATGCCAAATTTTGAAATAATCAGTAACAGATATCCTGTATATGTGTGTACACCTTCTAGACTTACGACCGAGTTCCGTTCCAAATGACAGGTTGTAAGTCGATCTGGTCGTATATCGGATTTATATTTATCAACACTACTTTCATTCAAACACAACTGATGCTTGAAAGCGACTGAGTGAGAGACAGGGGCTAGCAGTGGATGCCTGGGTCTGAGGGAGGCCTGCGTTGCCAGATGCTATCATACTTATCGCACGCGTAGCTGCCCAATGTCCGAAAATCGATTTTTTATTCATTTATTTTTATTTATCTATTTACTTTTTTTGGTCGTGCGGATGGTTGTAAGTCGCAAATGTCGTAAATCGAGGAGAAGGTGTATGCATTTATGTGTGTATGTATGTATGTATCTATGTATGTATGTATGTATGTATGTATGCTTCTCAAAGCAGACCTTACTCAGCCACAAGGTAGATCATGGCAGTGCTCCCATCTAGCGGTCTTATGTCCAGCGTGATCTCTCGTGCACCATGTGTAGCAGAGTGTGTATCGATCGCCATTGTAGATTCCAACATACAGATGATTGGGATGCTGCTGGAGGACAGACTTGTTACCTGTATGAAATGACTTGGAGATCCTTTGCAGGAATTAGAAGCCATATGAGACGTCATCAGCGTTGTGGAGATCAAAAGTGAAGTGTTTCTTAGAGTGAAATAGGTTTAGGAATTGGTCTTACTCGGTCATGAGTCGACTTCCCTCACCTCACATCAGTTATCGTAGTGACAACAGAACAACGTGGGACGAAGGTGATTAGTTCAAGAACAGTGAGCACCTTCCTCTCCAGGAATTGAAACCACTGTCTCACGATCGTAACACTCTAACAAGTAAGCAATTCATCCATCCATCCATCTATCCATCCATACATACACCCCCCACGCACATGCGTACACATACACACACTCACCCCCCCCCACACACACACGCACGCATATACACACACACACAGATAAATTGATAAATAGATAGATATACACACACAAATATATACACGTG
>NC_068983.1:97235788-97236560 GCF_001194135.2 Octopus bimaculoides
TATATATATATGTATATATATGTATATATATGTGTGTGTGCGTGTGCGTGTGTGCGTGTGTGTGTGTGTTTGTGTGTCTGTGTTTGTCCCCCCTAGCATTTCTTGACAACCGATGCTGGTGTGTTTATGTCCCCGTCACAGCAGTTCGGCAAAAGAGACTGATAGAATAAGTACAAGGCTTACAAAGAATAAGTCCCCGGGTCGATTTGCTCGACTAAAGGCGGTGCTCCAGCATGGCCGCAGTCAAATGACTGAAACAAGTAAAAGAGTAAAAGAGTATCTGTATGAAGATGTTCCAAGGTGCTCTAACTGCAATTGGATTCAAGGATAGATAATACTGTAACATTGCTCAAAATGTAGTAAGAGGCAATAGCACAATAGCAGAAATGATGGAGTAGATTGTGTCCATAGTGTGTGTGTGTGTGTGGGGGGGCGGTGTGTTTTAGACTACTGGGAGAGAACAGGAGCTGTATAGTGTCATTGTTTAAGTGGGATCAAGACGGAACTGAAGAACGGTTAAGGAGTGGAATCTATAACAATTAGGGCTAGAAAAGAGAATGTTTCAGCCTAAGGCTGATTTGCAATGACTGGAGGCTAAGTGATGAATAACACAGGCATGCACGTATTCACAAATATATGTGCGGCCTGATGCAATCATACTTCTACATAAAATACATAACATATAAACACACATGGCCAAATAAAGACCACACGTACATACATACATACACACAAACACGCCCACCCATATATATATATATATATATATATA
>NC_068983.1:97238195-97238864 GCF_001194135.2 Octopus bimaculoides
ATATATATATATATATATACACATATAAATACATAGACGCACACACATATATATATAGTTAGGGTATATTCTGTTATGAACATAGTAGAGTACAGTATAAAGCTCGTCCAATTTCAGATTTACCTTGTGCTATCCAGTAGTAATTTAAAAGTACTTCCAGGTTTGCGTTTGGGCACCGGTCGCGTGTGAATATATAACTGAAAAAAATGGAGTCAGTAAGAAAGGTTACAGTTGAACATTTATTTTTTAATCACTATAATTGTTTCCACGCACCGTAGTTCTCAAGGAGTGCAGGCACTTGATTATGTAACTGTTTCCCTGCACCATGAGATCTAGTTGTGTATCCTCAGGCGATATGTATGAGGATGTATATGGATGGCCTCAGACATTTTATGGTTGCCCCTGTTCCGCTGTGTTGCTTTGATATGCACTGTGAATTCACGGGCCTGGCAGAGGGATAGAAGAATTAGGGAGGGACGAGTAAAGAAAGAAAAGGAACAGAGGGAAGTGAAGGAAGAGGGAAGGTGAGAATGAATGGAAGGCCAGGAAATGTGAAAGAGGGGGAGCGAAAGAAAGAAAAGTGGAAAGAACGAAGTAAATGTGAAGGGGCTGAAAGAGAGAAAGATTGAAAGAATAAGAGAGTCATATAGAATTTATATATATATATAT
>NC_068983.1:97239837-97240283 GCF_001194135.2 Octopus bimaculoides
TGTGTGTGTGTGTGTGTGTGTGTGTGTGTGTGTGTATAGGTGCAGGCGTGGTTGTGTGGTACGTACCTTGCTTCTCAACCACATAGTTCCGTGTTCTGTCCCACTATAGTCTTGGGCTGACCATAGCCTCGTGAGTGGATTTTGGTAGACAGAAACCAAGGAGACCGTGGTATGTATTCATATATATGTATGTGTGTGTGTGTGTTTCTCTCTGAGTTTGTCCATACCACTGCTTGACAACCGGTGTTTGTGTGTATGCGTCCCTATAACATTGCAGTTCGGCAAAAGAAACCGGTAGAATAGGCGTCGGGCTTATAAAAAGAAAGTAAACCCTGGAGTCGTATTCTTCGATTAAAAACTTCTTGAACACGGTTCTCCAGCATGGCCGTAGTCTAATGACTGAAACAAGTAAAGGATAAAATACATCCATCCATATATGCATATAT
>NC_068983.1:97240306-97240848 GCF_001194135.2 Octopus bimaculoides
GAGAGAGAGAGAGAGAGGGAGAGAGAGAGAGAGAGAGAGAGAGGGAGAGAGAGAGATATTATGTGTATTTCTTTGTGTACGCCGGTGTAAAAGTATCGTAATATTTCCTTCGTAAATAGTGGTAATTTGTTAAAGAGATGTAAATCATTAGAAATTCCGTAAAAATGATTCATACTAAAAGCTGGAGTCGATATAATTGACTACCACTATTGAAAGTGGTCGTTCCATTACGTCTGCAGTCTAATGAATGGCTTACTAACTTACTAACTTGCAAACTGTATATGTATCACTACATATGTACTTACATATAGAATTTAGAAACTTGGAATAAATTGCTTTTAATGGTTGAAGTCGACTTACTTTAAGTTCAACCTCAAAAGCTTGAAAAGTCAACTATTTTTATATTTTCTACGAACGGCTTGAAAATCACTTTCTTCCTACACCTCGATCATTACGCCTTACATATCTCTCTCTTTATATGTGTGTGTGTGTGTGTGTGTGTGTGTGTGTGTGTGTGTGCATGTGTATACATGTAATATATA
>NC_068983.1:97241285-97247113 GCF_001194135.2 Octopus bimaculoides
TATATATATATATATGTATGTATGTATGTATGTATGTATGTATATATGTATATGTATATGTACATGTATACTTACACACACACGAACACATAACCTTTGCGTCATGAAATTTTAAAGATAAGTGTTTATACTCTAGATTTTTTTACTGTGTATTTGTATTTGGAAATGATTTATCGTTTGATTGCTTGTTATCGCCATCCCGGGAGAGTTTTCTTTTAAATCCATTATATTGATTCTTCTAACTATGCAATTTGTTTGTCTAATGGAGAAAAAAACCTGTACAAGAGAAGAATACTTGGTGCTTTCAAGTTCAAATTCTAAGCGTCATGATATATGCACGACTTTTGTTACAAATCAGTTTGCATAGTAGCTTTACATAATACTTTCATATTAGCTTGAAGTCGTCTCTGAAGGAATCTACCATAATCATTGCGGTTTATGAAGCTGAAACTGATAAAAAAAAGTTTACTATTAACGCAGGGGAACTGTTGCTGTCACAAAAATATTTCCACAAACACAGGCGAGAACGAGAAAACCTATATGACGTTACTTGATCAGCGAAAATTACGGGTAAGATCGCCCTTAAATCACGGACCACCATTTTAAAGAAAATAAATAGCACTGGATAATATTCTACCGAAGAAAAGATAATAATAAAAGACAGGATGGGTAATGGTGGAATAACTTTGATCTTCGTTCTTCTGAATTAGAGATGACAAAGAGTAAGTGACAAGTTACAATAGTAGTAAAAGACTCTACAAGAACGGTTTCCAACATGTCTACTTTGAAACTACATGACTCTCGAATCGATCCTACGAAGTTGTAAATCTACTTTTAGATTCCTATTAACCAATATCTTGTCATTGTTATTGTAAAGACGCAAACTACGCTGAAACTGGGCGTACATATATACATATATACATACATACATACATACATACATGCATGCATGGATGCATGCATACATACATACATACATACATACATAGATAGATACATAGATACATGCATGCATGATGGCCGTCCACTCGTGACCGAGGAAGACCATTGCCAACCTTCGAGAACGTTGTGCTGTCTAGGACTAACTTATATTTTGCATTTGAAATAAGATAAATATATATAGGGGGAGAGAAAGGAAAATGCACATATCGAACAGAGGTCGGCAATGCCTGTGCAGAGTTTTAGGTCCAATAAGGCTTGCACAACACCTCATAGACTCTCTCCACTTTATTGACATTATCCAGAGACAAGCCGGAGCAAGATGTCTGGTGCAAGTATATGCATGAGAAAAAATCGGATTTTTTCTCACTCGTGTTGGGAATAGCCTGTTGCTCAACGAAAGCTTCGAGAAAGTAGCAAAAATGTTTGCGAATTGTAATTGTAATTGTAATTGTATGTATGTATGTATGTATGTATGTATGTATGTATGTATGTATGTATGTATATATGTATGTATGTATATTTGTACGTACGTATGTATACATGCATAAAAGGACAAATTAAAGGTTATCAACGATGTTGCTGGAGAGCACATGGCATCATGTGATATTAATTGCTGGAATATTAATATCCTTATATACACGGCCGCTATTACTCTTAAAGAAAACCTAGGAGAAATCTACGGTGAACAAAGTAACGAAATTACTGAACGAAAACAACCTAGATGAAAAACAAAACTTGAAGGAAACATCAACAACGTGTGCTGCCATATTGGATGGTTAACTGCAACAATAAAATGAGTTTACACCTCACCAACTCTACCTTAGATAAAAATTAATGAAACTTTATGGCAACTCTTCTCACCGAGCTCTTGGGGGAAAGCTAATCATTTTAAAACATGAACTTAGGACGATGAGCGAGAAACTCAGCTATAGCAAGCGAATTTTTGCGAGCTAGTATCAATCGCAAGTTTGCTTCCATTATACAGAGATGAGAAGGAAAATATTATCATTAAGAAAGCTCCCCATAAGATCTACAATCATTCTGGTCAAAAATTTGGATCGAAGAGAGGGATCTCAACCTGAATGCATCATGATTAAATACAACTGAGAGAGAGTACTGTACCAGCACTAATAGTAAAACATACAAAATTGATGCAGAAACCTTCGCTACAGCAGTAGGCAAACTTCAGAATGGGAAGGCACCTGGAAGGGATCTAATAGTTGTATATTGGTACAAGAAGCGGACATTTTATTGAAACCAAATACGTACGTTCAAAAGGACTATGGAAGGTCATACAAATATACCACATTGGCTTGCTACAACAAGGAAAAGTCTTGTTGCCAAAAATGAAATTACCGAGATGGCAGGAAACTACAGGCCCATTGATTGCCTAAACATTATGTACAAACTGTACACAAGTTGCCTCAACCAATTCCTCCAGGACCATTTTGAGTCGAACAACATTGTAACTGATGAACAGGCTAGTGGATAGAAGTATGAGAATGTACCGAACAACTTTTAATAAACAAAGCTGAACTGTCTGATTTAAGAAAACAATGCAGAAACCTTGTGACAGTATGGCTTGACTAAAAGAAGGCATTCGACTCTATCCCTCATTCATGGCTGTTGAAGTACCTACATCTGGCCAGGGTACCTACTACCTCAGTTGCTGCTATAGAGAGACTCACAAAGACATGGTCAACTATTTTTACCCTTACAGCTGAGAACAGAATATTTGTTTCTAATATATGGACATTACAGAGGGAATATTCCAGGGAGATAGACTTTGTGTACTTCTTTTTATTTTGGCACTGAATTCATTATCGTTCTTACTGCAGAAGACAAATGGTTACATGCTAGGATCATCAACTGCCAGAAATATCTATGTAACTCATAATTTCTTTGTAGATGACATGAAGATTTATGAACATTTTCAGCTGGTATAGGCATGGAATTTGGCCAAAAGAAATATTCATATTTGGTTATAGAACAAAGAAAGTCAGTCCCCTAAACCCCAAACCTGTGCATCAACGGTCTCTCTATCTCCCCCTTTCCACATAAAGAATTACAAGTACCTAGGCATAGACGAAAATGTATCATATGAAGGCACTGTGAATGAAGATAGAGTGACCCGAGAATATTACACCAGACTTAGGAAAATATGGCAGTCAGAACTCTCTTCTTACATCAAACATTATCCCACATTGCATTTGAAGTACCAGTGCTGATCCTAGTATTTGGAATACTTGATTGGTCTGTAGAGGAAATCCACTCCATAGATATCAAAACCCGCAAAATCTTGGCAACAACTGGGAAGTTCCACAGAAACAGTGATGTTGACAGGCTTTACCTAAGAAAAAATGAAGGTGATAGAGGCCTGAGATCAGTGCAGACGGCCTTCGAATACCGTATTGTATCACTCCAGGCAGCACCTGCTAAATAACAGCGGCAAAAATGAATATATTAATGCAGTCCTGAAATGTGAAGTGAGCAACATGGTACGAGTTGGCTGTAAACTCAAGAAACACTCTCTTCCTGATGATCTCCTATACAGCTGGGTTCTTTTACCTCAAAGAAGACCTGGATAGAAAGCATACAAAAAAAAAAAAAGAAGACCATGCATGCGTATGTTGCCCGGAAGCTTGAAGAAGACAGCAGAATTGACACGAAGCGCAGCCTTTCTTGGACACGAGACCACTACATCGCATTACACTTTGAAGGTTATGCGTTTCCAATCCAGGAACAGGAGATTGCTACAATGTACCTGGTGAACAAAAGAGACAGTGACACTTGTAATCCCAAGGTACAACCGCAAGTATACACTATGTCATATTTCTGTGAAAGAAATTTCGCATGTGGTTAGCAGCTGTCCTACAATATCATCACGGTACTACCTTCCTATGCGTCACGATGTTGTGGTCGTGGTCGGGTTAGAGGTGATAGTCGTAGGCTGTGCAGTAAGCGGTCTGCTTTCCAGCCCCATGGTTCCGAGTTCAGTTCCACCGCGTATCAACTTGGATAAATTTCTTCTGTTATAGCCTCTGGCCGACCAAAGCCTTGTAAGTGGATTTGGTAGACGGAAACTGAAAGAAACCCGTCGTATATTCATAAATGTGTTTGTGTGTGTTTGTGTGTGTGCGTTTCTGTGAGTATATATGCGGATGTAGGTGTGTTTCTCTCTGTATTTGTTCCCACCACAGCTTGACAACCGGTGTTAGTTTTGTTACTACTCTGTAAGCTGGCAGTTTGGCAAAATAGACCGATAGAATAAGTACCACTCTGTAGTGATACTGTAAGTCGCGTCTGATGGTGCGGTGTGCAGACAACTGTCTATTGTCAGCAATGCCACTGGCTCTCATTGAAGTGCATTGGAAAGGCGGCGAGCTGGCAGAAACGTTAGCACGCCGGGCGAAATATTTAGCGGTATTTCGTCTGTCGCTACGTTCTGAGTTCAAATTCTGCCGAGGTCGACTTTGCCTTTCATCCTTTCGGGGTCGATTAAATAAGTACCAGTTACGTACTGGGGTCGGTATAATCGACTTAATTCATTTGTCTGTCCTTGTTTGTCCCCTCTGTCTGTAGCCCCTCGTGGGCAGTAAAGAAATAAGAATAAGTACCACTCTTACAAAGTACTGAGATCGATTCATTCAACTAAATATTTCAAGACTGCGGCCACAGCATGGCAGGAGTCTAATGACTGAAGCAAGCAAAAAACGAAAGATGAAAGATACAGAATTTGGCGGTTAGGATTAATATAGAACAGAATGAATGTAACAAACTAGGCGTTTATAACCTGTGAAACGGAGTAAGATCTAAGTTTTCGAGCGTGGTCCTTCGCTGAAAGACCCTTAAAATAGGCGCAGGCGTGGCTGTGTGGTAAGAAGCTTGCTTTTCAACAACATGGTTCCGAGTTCAGTCCCACTGCATGGTACCTTGGACAAGTGTTTGTCTACTATAGCTTCAGGCTGACCAAAGTCTTGTGTGTGGATTTGGTAGATGGTAACTGAAAGAAGCTCGTGGTATACATGTGTAAATGTGCGTATTTGTGTGTGTGTGTGCATGTGGGTATGTCTGCGTGCGTGTGCATATGTGTGTGTGTGTGTCTTTGTATCTGTATTTGTCCCCGCCATCACCGCTTTACAAACGGTACTGGTGTGTTTACCTCCGCGTAACCTGTCGGTTCAGCAAAAGAGACCGATAGAATAAGTACTAGACTTAACAAAAAATAAGTCCACGGGTCAATTTCTTCGACTAAAAAATGACTGAAACAAATAAGAGAATAAAAGAATAAAAGAATAAAAGAATTACTGTATCACTTAGTAACTGCCTTCAGCCCAGCCACATTCATACAGCATTACAGAATCTCCGCCTCCCACCTCATCGAACTTAACATTATAATATTCGCCATTTTTGTTATAATTTCTCTCTCCAGTCAATTGTCCCCTAAAACTTGTCAGTTATTGCAGCCCCTACATCAGTTTAACTGACGTGTATATCCACTTGAATATATTACCACCACCATGGGCGTTGTTCTCCATTATCTTGTAAGAATATCATTCACTGTGTCTTGTGGTCGCCTGGATGCCTGGTGTGTACGTGCGCCCGCATGTGTGTTTATGTATGTATATATGCATGTGAGTGTATGTATGTATGTATGTATGTATGTATGTATGTATGCATGTATGCATGTGTGTGTTTGCATGTGTTCGTTTGTGTATACGTGTATAGTTTTATATATACGAACATACATGCACACAAACACAGACACATTAATATATAAGAGTTTGTGTACGTATGCATTTGTCTGCGCACGTGTGTGTATGTATATGTGTGCGTACGCATGTTTGTTTATACATACATACATACACACACACACAAACACATAA
>NC_068983.1:97247123-97247662 GCF_001194135.2 Octopus bimaculoides
TATACACGTACATACATACATATACATATATACGTACATACATGCACATACATATATATGTACATATATACATATACACGTGCATACGTACATACACACACACACATACACATTAATGTATAAGATGCTGTGTGTGTGTGTGTGGGGGGGGGGTCTCTGTATGCGTTTATGCTTGTGCGCGCGCATGCGTGTGTGTGTGTGTGTGTGTACGTTTCTATATGTGCATGTGTGCCGTTATCCGTCTATCATTCAGCACAGCTGCTCCATTTAAGGGATTGCCAGTAGATTAATTATCGTCAGACAATTGACATTGCACTAATCGCGTAATACATGCGAGACAGAGCCTCGTTTTAGTAATCTCAATGTCTTATTCTTTCTTCTTTCTTTTTCTTTCTTTTGCTTTTCATCTACGTCATCGTATTTTTGTTTCCTATGTCCTTTTTGAGCATAACTTCGTTCTGCTAATATGCATTCTAACAGATTTCCGAAAGAGTCAAACATCATCCAATAAAGTATTTGCCAAGCGTTGGACCACCACC
>NC_068983.1:97248360-97249966 GCF_001194135.2 Octopus bimaculoides
ATAATAATAATAATAATAATAATAATAATAATAATAATAATAATAATAATAATAATAATAATAATAATAATAATAAACACCAGGACTTACAAATATATATAACATACAGAAAATTGCACTACTGGGTACTGCACACATTCTACGCAAAACACTTTCAATACAGTAAGCATAAGAGCACCACAGCAAACCACAGCACATACCCAAGGCGCACAGAGCTGCGCTCGGTAGTGAAGTGAAAGCACGTTATAAAAATAAAACTACTGAACAATAATAATAATAAGAAGAAGAAGAAGAAGAATAACAAGGGCACTTTATCTTTTCGAGTCCGAGAAGATGAATGGTAAAGTTGACATCTGCGGTATTTGAATTGAAGACGTTATCAGGCGGAAGAAATACTGCTAAGTATTTTCTCCTATGCGCTAACGTTGATAAATCCGCGTACAAAAGGGACAAAAAAGGAAGAATCATACAGTAAAATACAAAGCATTTATTCAAATGTATGAATAATTAAAAGACAAAGATAACTTACGACAAAATTATAATAACAAAATTCCCCAGTAGAGAATAGTACCACTAAGTGGTAACCAAGTAACCCCACAGGTCCTGGGACAATCTGGCCGTGAAGGGCACTATTGGGAGGCATTATCTCTCATCCGTTCTCTCTATCATGTAGACGCCAACTTGGAGTAGGCCCATATACTCGAACTATTTCGTTACATTCACCCACCTTTCAGCAGCTTTGCCTCCCTCTCAAACTTCACCTTTCTTTTCAAAGGAAACTTTAAAAATGGATGCGGGCTTAGCCAAAGAAGAAACTGTCCGTCTTTAGTCATGTCAATCTTGTCCACCCCACCCCATACACGCTCTGTCACCATAGGCACCAGGCACAGAAAACTTCTTGCCCCTCCTGGAATAAATGAAGGCAGCGAGGCAATCTTCACACCGGAGTCGGCCGATTTCCGGATTCGTCTCACAAACAAGATGCTCAACATTACTCCACAAGTCAGCAATGCATGGCCACTGTAAACACACCTCTCGTGCACGTTCAGCTGATGGCACTTCTATGTCTGCAGAGTTTATTCCGAACCAACAATTCCATACCCCTCTCCGGCAGTACTGTCAGCCCAAACATTTCTGGAGATTATCCATAGGCCTAAGTCCGAAAGTTCTACAGACCAGATCAGCCGGATGATTCACTTCGACGACCAGAGTCTTACCGAAGAGGTCATCGCTCTTGCCCGCCACTAATTTCTTTTAATACGCCATGGTGTACGTCTGTTCCTGACGGTGCATGTCTGTATCTCACTTACCAGAGTATCGACGACAAGCTCCTGCATTTAAGACAAAAACTTTGCCATAAATCTTGAACACAGCATTTGGAAGAGTTTCCGCACCTTCAAGGATTTTAGTTCAGCGAATCGGTCCCAGTAAATGTTTTTTTTAAAGCCTAGTACTTATCCTATAAGTCTTTTTTGCCGAACCGCTACGTTACGGGGAGTAAGCATACACATACATACATACACACATACATACATACACACATACATACACACATATATACATACGTACACACACACACACACACACACACACACACACACACACA
>NC_068983.1:97250078-97251272 GCF_001194135.2 Octopus bimaculoides
ATATATATATATATATATATATATATATATATATATATATACAGGAGGAATTTCTTTCAGTTTCCGTTTACTAAATCCGTTTACAAGGCTTTGGTTGGTCAGCTCCATAGTAGGAAGAATTTGGGGTTTTAATTAAATTCCGAGCTAAATTGGCGAATTCTGTGCACGTCTGCAAGACTTTCGTTGTGTAAATAATTTAGAGAGACATATTTATATCCTCATACACACGGTATGCACTCTCTCCTTTGTATGGGGATAAAACCGAGTGAGTGAAGCTGATGCTCAAGAAATCTGTCGTTGCCTATCTTCAAGTAGTACACTGTATTGTGTAAAGGCTGTTCATACATAAATTATAAGCTTTAATCGGTGACATTTCCCCTACTTATAAGCCACTAATTCATAACTTATTTTCTGACAGAATATTCACGCCAAATTAATTATATTTACGAGAAATAGTTACAGTTTTAACTCGATTTAAGTGGAAAAATTTAAAAGCTGAAAAAGCAACTAAATCAACGACCGACTTAAAACTATAAAATATTAGTTTATATATTTATTTCTATATTTTTAGTTCAATTAGAATGACACTAAATATTCACTGCTATGGCACCGTTGGTGACAAGCGATAGGAAAAAAAAAGGTAATCTATTGAATAATGCAAAATTATATCTTATCACATAAAAATACGATAAAAAAAAATTTGAAACTAGCTTTATAAATAAAGCAAGCTGATTTCAGTAAATGCCACTCAAGAGAAACCCAATCTCATAAATACAAATGTTTATCGTTGTTGAAATTAAAGTTGAAATGATTTATAGACTTTAAACACACATTTGCTGTATTATGTCTCGTTTCTGACGTCCTTTTGGTGTCAGAGAATCTCCACTTAGCATTTGAATTATAGATGAACCGAGAAAATCTATATCTTTGCTTTAAAAAAAAAAAAAAAATTACAGAATGCGAATCTGAGTGATACTATATATTAATGTCATTAAATCATCAAGTGATTATGAAAGAAGAGGAAGCTTTATAGAAGAGACAAGGACTTAATTAGCAATCAAACAGAGGAGAGATCTGATATGTTTATTGACATTTTTCTGCCATGTAAGTTTAGAAATAATGAGCCGCTAGGAGAATAGACACGTCAACACTCGAGAAGATTCAACATAAAATATATGTATATATGTGTACATA
>NC_068983.1:97251315-97252587 GCF_001194135.2 Octopus bimaculoides
TATTTATATGTGTGTATATATATATATATATATATATATATATCCACACACACACACACACACGCACACTCACATAGTTTCTTTTTTCTTTCTGGAATCACGTTTTCTGAAATAATGTTCGCTGATGGAGCTAGATTGTATAAATATAGTCATATGATAAATTTCTTCATTTTTTTCATGAACATTGTGGAAAGAAAAGTAAGTTACAGACAGATGCAGAGCACTGGAATGTGGGATTGAATAGCTAAGAGAATCTAATCTCGACTTCTCTACAATCTGAGTTGCAGTTCTTCCGTTGAAAGAAGGGGAGGTTGATAAGCAAGAACCAGTAATATGAGTCGACTTAATTCTCTACAACCAATCCCTGAAAAAACTTGTTTCAACCGATTCCAAAAGGAAAAAAAAAAATATCAGTTGATGTAGCTAAAACCGAAAATCTGTTCTACACATTTGATTTCTTAAGAATTTACACATAGTCGCACTAAAGAATTGTGTAGAAAAAGAAAAGAGAACAAGCAGGAAATACTTAAGGACGTCTACAGCATGAAAACTTCATAGAAAAGTGAGCGCATGTATACTTGGTGAATAAAGCCAAGATGTTTAAATTAATGAAGACTGTACTTTTAATGATGAGAACTGTTATCCAAATAACTAAAGCAGAGAGGAACACCTCGAATTTAAATAAATATTTAATTTGATAGAAAACAGAGTGGAGAGCGAAGTCCTTATTTTTAAAAGTACAGTGACATCACCTTAACATGTTACGATCTTATTAGGCATCTTCAGGGAAACATAGTCTAATTATTAGCTCAGATATTAGATGACTTGACGAGTCTATGGAATGATGATGGCTTATGAACGAATAGTGGACGTTAAAGAAAGACTGAGGAAGTGTAGTCCAGGCAGATATCATCCTGGTCAGGAATATTCTGTTCAAGAGACGTTTTACATAAAATGGGAACACGCAATTATATATATTTATAAATGTACACAAACACACGTGCGCGTGCGCGCGTGTATATATATATATTGATAAATGGCAAGTTTGTGTGTTTTTGAATTTGTTACTTTAACTCATTCGAAACTATCCAACAGACCTTGATGAAACTTGACACGTATGTGGGGCTTATGCCTATGCGATCACTTATGCAGTTGGAATTTTAAAAAAATCGACATTTTATTAACGGTAATTTATTATCGGGTACCTCAGCTAGTATATATAAGTATAAACACACACACACACACATATATATATATATATATATATATATA
>NC_068983.1:97252775-97253596 GCF_001194135.2 Octopus bimaculoides
TGTGTGTGTGTGAGTAAAAATAAATACAAAAAAAGGGGGTTTTGTATGATTGTGTATAGAGGAATATATTATTTTGTTTAGAAGAGTTCCAACACTTTCTGTTTTTTCTGTTTTATTTATATTCCTGCAAAACCAATGTGGGATATAGAATATGGAATATACAATATATAATATAAAATAAAAATGGATGGTACTATGAAATAAAGTATTGAATGTCTTATTGAATATATGGAATATGTCTTATTGAATAGATGAAATATTGAGTGTTCAATATAAAGGATTAAATATATAAAGGCGAATACGTATTTTCTATACCTTGTAGTATTTCATCATGGCCGGTAAGACAGACTTTAACAGACTGTCTGTTATTTATGCTGCATTCTGTTTTTGCCTTTGCTTTTTTTTGCGCATGTCATATTGTCTCATATGTTCGTTTAGTCGTTCCGCAATGCTCCTAGATGTTTCACGGAACGACTAAACGAGCATATGAGACAATATGACGACAAAAAACAGTCCTCAATATTCTACCAACATGCCAAAGACCAGCATGGAGGCAACTTGGGTTAACTTGACATCCGCATCTTATCCAAGCACCCAAAAGACCCAACTCTAAGACAAATACGGGAGTACGTTCTTATAAATGAAACTTCCCCAATACTAAATAGGAAATATACATAGATATCATACCCCCATACCCACATTTTACACAGGTAAAGTAGAACAGTTGATGGACTTTTATGCAGATAGATGTATGTATGTCTCTGTGTGTGGGTGTATGTGTGTGTGTGTGTGTGTGTGTGTGTGTGTGTGTGTGTGTGTGT
>NC_068983.1:97254630-97256553 GCF_001194135.2 Octopus bimaculoides
ATATATATATATATATATATATATATAAGATGTACTTGTCTGGTAAGTGATTTTAGCTTATGTATAATAGATCGAGCACACACATACAGTTCTATAATTAAGTCAAACTAATGGTGAACTTACTGAGACTTGGCTGAGCATTCCTACAGGGCCTTTGCACCAATGAACTGTAGAAAGGAATAACGTGTTCCAACCAGAAATCCAACGAGATCAGCGAAATTTCCCTAAGGTCACATCCTACGATTTTGAAAACGCAAAGTGTATTAGTTAATGTGTCTTAGCTACACTACATCCGAAAAAAGATATGATGGTTTCGGTAAATACATCTTAGATCATAGGACTGATTGATTAGGTTTACCAAGAACTAAGAAAAGAAATCAAATGTCCTTCCTGAGCCATAGGCTCATAACACCGATTTCTCGGGTTCTGTAACCTATATATTCCCCACCTCTAGACCGAACGCCGGTTCGTCACAGGACTACCCAATTTTGCAAGCTGGGTGGATTGGAGCGACGTGAAGTGAAATGTTTTGCTCAAGAGCTCAACACATTGCCCGCTCCAGAAATCGAAACCACAATTTTACAATCATGGATGCAGCACCCTAACCAAAAGGCCATGTACGACCACGCCAAGATGACAACTCAAAGATATAATACTGTACATCTTCAAGCAAACATTAGTCCTCGATTCGCCTTAAAGATGAATAGCTGCAACTAAAGCTTTTCAAGGTCGGTATTATTGTTGTTGAAGGTTTCTCCAGCAAAGCAAAGACACCATCATGAAATCTTCAGTCTTTATAAATTCTATAAAGCCATGATGAAACCCAAAATGGAGTGATAACTTTTACATCTAAGACAGCATTGTCTTTGGGCGCACGCGCGCACACACATACATGTAAACGCACACACTCACACACACACGCATACTGACACATGCACACAGACACAAACACCCATGCATCCTGAACCGCATCCAAAGAAATATCACCCAACAGTAGGATACTACATGAAGGGAATTTTTGGCTGTTATCTTTAGCAGTCAACAGACCACGTACAGTTCTCCAATTCTCGGTCAAATAAAAAGAAGATAATGAATTACCTGCTATTAAGGTCACGAGTTCAAATCCGGTGCAAGCATTTCAATTGCTATTACGATTTACTATTATTAGTAAAGTGCTTTTTATAGCTTATAGCGAGCTATATATTTTTCAATACGTTAGTTAGGTGCCATTGTGTCAGTAATTCGTTTTGATTAATGGCTGAATATCTCATCTGGTTATTTAGAACACTTCTTACATGATAAAATATCTCGGCTGACACGCAGCACTCTTTTATGAATTTATCTCCAGGTTTTGCATTCATTTTGCTAACGAGCCAAACACACAGTAATTCTCTTAAAGCCTCTTTATCACTTTCGTCCATGACTTCGCTTTAATTTGAATTTAACATGCTTGTTGCAGTTATTGTTGAGTGTTCTAAAGTTTCGCATTTTCTCGCTCATTTGAAACATTTTTGACATATTTTCCTCAGCCTCTTATTTGTTATCGTTATTATTATTATTATTATTATTATTATTATTATTATTATTATTATTATTATTATTAAAGAAGTGATATTAAAATCCTCAATCGCAGAATAATGCTAATAATATAGCCTGAACAGGATAAACTACCCCTATTTTGCAGAGAAAAGTGTAGCTAGCCACCTACACTTTTCTCTGCAAAATAGGGATAGTTTATCCTGTTCAGGCTATATCATTAGCATTATTCTGCGATTGAGGATTTTACTATCACTTCTTTAACTTTCTAAAAGACATCTCAACGCTTCTAAAAGCAAGCTTCGTTTGTTTATTTACGTTTGTCGTAATTTGAATTTATTATTATTATTATTATTATTATTATTATTATTATTATTATTATTATTA
>NC_068983.1:97256563-97257566 GCF_001194135.2 Octopus bimaculoides
GATTCTGGATTATTTTCCCGGTTTTTATTTTACTTTACATGTATATGTAGTTTTACATAGTTCTTTTGTACACGCACACACACACACACACACACACACACACACACACACACACACACACACACCACATTTAAACATACATATACTCACACTTCAAACGCCGTTTATCGGCGTTTCCACTCCTTACTTCGTTATTCGTCTATCAGCCTTTCCTTTCTCATTCATACGACGCTCTCTTTGCCACTTCGTTTCGTCTTTCTCGTTGTCATTACTTTCTCTCACTCCCTCTCAGTCATGGCTATTACTTTCACTACTTCTCTGTCACAGTATTAGTATGTCATCTCTTCACCGTTCACCTCTCACTATATATATTTGAATTACTTTTCCGTTTGAAAGCTGTCGGGTTCATTTTTAGTTTTCTCGTTTGTGCGAGCAATCCGGTTTATTTCAGATATTCTCATTTTAAAAATCACCTCCGGCTAATCGTTGAGAGGACGTTGGTGTTGCCTTGGCGGAAGCTTGCGCTCTCTGAGTGCTCTTGTTATTATTATTATTATTATTATTATTATTATTATTATTATTGAGTGAAAGAGCAGTGCATGCCATCAAAGTGACACTGGAAAAGCCCAATATACCCATCATGACTACCCGTCCGATAAGGGTACACCGGGCACATGCATCATAACCATATGTGCGCGACATGGTGATCTCATATCAAGAAAAACAGCGCATGACCTCGCAGGTGGGGCCCAGTTAGAATTTTTTTCAGGTCGAGTAGCCCATCCCGCTCAAAAGGTCCCTGAATAAGGTTTGTTTAAGGATGTTGAGCAAAACAACCATGTTTCCAAAGGTGAATTATTCAAACCCCAAAGACTTCCTCTCAACACATGGCTATGATGCTCCCCCACTACTTCTGTTCATGATCAGAGATGCACATATCGTCAGCCACCAAGGGACATGCTCAACTGGTTAAGGTCAAACAAATGACAAGCAAATCTGTGGT
>NC_068983.1:97258001-97262260 GCF_001194135.2 Octopus bimaculoides
GACATTCTGCAGCTCGTCTCATTGATGGAGCTACAGTTCTGGGTCAAGCGCAGATCAAGAAATGGCGTTTGGCACCTAGAGTGTCAGCAAGCGCTCACGGCCTGCTTGTTGGGCAACGCGGTCGGTAGAAGTTCCACCATAGAGTTCTATAGAGGATTAGTGGAGAGAAAGAGCGACGACATACCCGGGGAAACTCTGGGTATCGGGAGGGGTCAACTAACTGGTCTTTTCCGGAAGACTTTCGGGCCAGAGTCTATGGATAACTTCCAGACTCTACAGACAGGGAAGTTCTGTCAGACAGACCTGTCCGAGGTGTGCGCAGGGCGATGAAACCGTCCAGTGTCCGTGCATTAATGACCTGTGGTGCTTTGTCGAACAGATGTTGTCACCTGTAGGAGGGATCCGGTCATCAGCCGAGTTCATCCATTATGAGGATTGTCCTGCCGCCTTCTTTTGGCCGGGAGGAAAATTCAGGCGTACCCTTGGCAGTAGGGGTGGCCAGGATGTGTAGGGTGCCCTAGTTGGGCCTGCGTGAAACTCCCCCTTATTGGGGAATTTTGTTATTTTTTAACTGTTTTTGTTTTTTTATTGTTTACACGTTTTTTTTGCTTTAAACCCCACTTGTACCTTGCTTTGTATTGTTCCTAATTGTTTTTGTTTTCGACCCTTCTGACCAATAAAGAAAGGATTATTATTATTATTATTATCATTATTATTATTATTATCATTATTATTATTATTATTATTATTACTATCATTATCATTAAGGCAGCGAGCTGGCGGAATCGTTAGCACGCAAGACGAAATGCTTACTAGCATTTCGTCCGTCTTTACGTTCTGAGTTCAAATCCCGCCGAGGTCGACTCTGCCTTTCAAGATCCATGAAAAGAGAACAACTCAAGCACTGGCATCGATGTAATCTATCAACGCTCTTCCCGCCAAAATTTTCAAGGCCTTGTGCCTAGGGTAGAAATAATTATTATTAAGGCGGCGAGCTGGCAGAATCGTTAGCATGCTAGACGAAATGCTTAGCGGTATTTCGTCCGTCGCTACGCTCTGAGTTCCAATTCCGCCGAGGTACACTTGGTCTTTCGTCCTTTCGGGGTTTATAAAATAAGTACCAGTTGAACATTACTGGTCGATGTAATCGACTAGTCCCCTCCCCCATTATTTTAGGCCTTGCGCTTATAGCAGAACGGATTACTATCATTATTATTACTTTGAAGAATCATTAGCACATACACCGGATGAAATGCTTAGCGGCATTTCGTACGTTCTTATGTTCTGAGTTAAAATTCCGCCGAGGTCGACTTTGCCTTTCATCCTTTCGGGGTCGATAAATTAAGTAACAGTTGAGTATTGGTGTCTATATAATCGACTTATCCTCGCCGCCAAAATTGCAGGCCTTGTGCCAATAGTAGTAGAGAGGATTATTATTATCTTGCTAGTCTATAAAAACTGGCCAGCAAGCAGCAGACTAAATAATCTCCCATTTAATGTCATCACCATATGTCAGCGCTACTGACTATTTCGTGCATTTTCTGTTATCATTTTGTCATCATCATCATCATCATCATCATCATCATCACCACCATCATCATCACCATCATCATCATCATCATCATCATCATCATCACCATCATCATCATCATCATCATCATCATCATTATCATTATCATCATCATTGTTATTATTATCATCTTAACATACACATAACAGCTGTTTTTGTTAAAGCTTGCCACTGGTGCTTCTGATCATTTTTATTATTACTTATTTTTTATTTTCAAAATTCTTTCCTTCATACTTTTCCAATTTTGTATTCAAAGAAAAACAAACCGAGAAAGAAAAGGGGGGGGGGAAGAAAACACACGAACAAAATAACAATCTAAAAAATAACAACAAAAATACTCAAAAGCATATACACACACACACACACAAAACAACACAGCACATACATACACACCATTAAACCTTTAATCCCCCACAAAACAACCCCCCCCCCAAAAAAAAAACAAGAACAAAAGAGCAATATTAATGAAGTTTTCCGAATGTAATAAAATAAAAACTATGTAAGAAAGCTGGTGGATTGTGGGGCGAAAGAATAGCAGTGAGGACAGGTTCTGTCAAAACGAGTTGCTTTTCACATGCACGATTACGAGTGAAATTTAAAAGGTTACTAGGTGTGTTCTCATATATTTGCAGCCTTCATTTTCTGAGAGGTTCTCACAAGTTCCCATGTCAACACGTTAAGAATGAATATGTAGATCAAGTGAAAGAATATCTGCAGAAAATTCTACGTTTATTATAAGCAAGACCGGACAGCAGAATCTGGTGTAATTATGTATGTGCGTTTGCGCGTGCGTGTGCATGTGTGTGTATGTGTGTATGTGTATGTGTGTGTGTGTGTACCTGATGTGTATGTGTATTGTGTGTGTGTGTTGTGGGTGTGTTATGTATGTGTGTGTGTGCGTATATAAATAACACATATATAAATATATATTTATATGTATGTATATATAAATATATACATACACATACATACATGCATACATGCATATATACAAACACACACATACATATGTGTTTGTGTTTATATGGATATACGCATGAATATATATATAAACACACGCACATGTATGTACGTATGTATGTGTGCATTAGTGTGCTTGTGTATGTAGATATATATGTATGTTTGTATGTGCTTGTCTATACACACGTGCATATATGTATGTGTGCGTATATGTGTGTGTTTATACATATATACATGAGGATGCTTGCAGGCGCGTGGCTTATTGGTTAGGGAAGTTGCACTCATAACCACTAGAATAGTGGTTTCGATTCCTGGACCACAGGCGATGCGTACTGTTCTTGAGCAAAACACTTCATTTCAAGTTGCTCCGGCTCACTCTGCTGGCAAAAAAGAGTAATCCTGCCTCCGGACTGGCGTACCGTCCCGGTGGGGAATATACACGCCTCAGAATCCAGAAAACACATGGTCTTTTTTTATAGGAATAGAGAGGATAAGAAGTGGGAGTGGAAGGTGAAGTTTTATAGCCATGAGGGGTGCTACAGAGCTGCTGCTGTGGCATGGCAGAAGCTATTGGTATAATAGTAGGGAGTGGCATGGCGACGTTACACTGGTGAATTTTCAGTGGCCCTGTTACTATGGTGATGGTGTTGTAGAGGGCGTGGCGATAAAGGTGTTGGTGGTGTTGGTACTGTTGTAGTGATGATGTTGTGGAGGCGCGTGGCTTAGTGGTTAGGCTGTCGGACTCACGATCGTAAGATTGTGGTTTCGATTCTTGGACCGGGCGACGCTCTGTGTTCTTGAGCAAGACACTTCATTTCACATTGCTCCAGTCCACTGGCAAAAGTGCGTAATCCTGCGACAGACCGGCATCTCGTCTAGATGGGGAATATATATGCCAGGAAACCCGGAAACCGGCCTGTGGAGAAGCGTGAATTAGTGGTTAGGTTGCTGGACTCACGATCGTAAGATTGTTGTTTCGGTTCCTGGACCAGCCGATGCGTTGTGTCCTAGAGTAAAACACTTCATTTCATGTTGCTCCAGTCCACTTAGCTGACAAAAATGAGTAATCCTGCGATGGATCGGCCTCCCGTCCATGTGGGGAATATATACGCCATGAAACCAGGAAACCAGCCCTTATGAGTCGGTATGACTCGAGAAAGAAAACCTTACTTTTTATTTTAGTGATGATATTGAAAGTAAGAATGGCAGAATGGTTAGCACGCCGGGCCAAATGCTTAGCGGTATTTCGTCTGCCGTTACGTTCTGAGTTGAACGGTCGACTTCGCATTTTATCCTTTCGGGGTCAATTAAATAAGTACCAGTTATGCACTGGGGTTCAATGTTATTGACTTAATCCCTTTGTCCTTGTTTGTCCACTCTATGTTTAGCCCCCTTGTGGGCAATAAGGAAATAAATATATGTAACAGCGCTAAGAAAATAAAAGGAAAAGATGATACACTTTGAATATCGGTAAGTTAGATCTTTCGGTCTGTATCTGTGGGATGACTGATGCTGGAAATGATGATGATGGTGGTGGGTGTTGTGGTGGTGGTGTCTCGACACTGTTTATCCCAGTAGCACATTGGTGAGATGCTGTGTAATCATTAACATACATTCAAGGTGTAATATACACCTCCACAGGTGATTGTTTAAATGTCCTTCGTAAGATCCTCTCTTCATTTCACTCAGTGTAAAGTCATATATATATATATATATATATATATATATA
>NC_068983.1:97262378-97266043 GCF_001194135.2 Octopus bimaculoides
AATTTATATATCAATTAGAAAATGGAGGATAATATGCTGAACCCAACGACTTGCAGACAGTGTATCCCGTTGAATTCATTAATTTGATTCATAACTAAAGTGACAAAAAAAAAAAGCACAAAGTACAGGTGTTTATGACAAACCATGTTATATTGATAAGGAATTATGGAATGAACACAAACTTAATCTTACAGCTGTTTCGGCCTAGTTTGGCATGTCTCATTCTATCCGAATAGTTCCTGCCGTAGTAATTATCGGATGAAATGCTGAAATGGGGGTACATATATGTATGTGTGTGTGTATATATATAAATATATACATATACACATATGTGCATATATATATATATATATATATATATATACATCAACCTAAAATAATTCCAGCGTCGATAAATAACCAATAGTATCGTATTTCAGTATTTCAAGGAATTTGCTTTCTGATACTCGGGGGCATTCAACGAAATATTGAAACATAGAACTGTAACATCGATATTGAAACACCGAATTAAATATTGAGCAATATATATATCTTTCCAATTTGCCGACCTAATGTTCATGTTTATCTACCTTTTCTGTAAATAAATAACGACAAACATTACTGTCTCGTCTCACAAAGCATCAGTTACGCAGGTATTCATCACCATATGTCAAGTATGTACAACATTCATGTTTGTGTTTAATGAACTCCTAAACACCCTACGTGAGAATTTGAAACTTCAGGTTCTTTCGTTCAACAACAAAATACAACCCATGACATAGAATCGTTCCTACTTCTGAACAATAGCTTACACCAGCAGTTACATCCTTCACAAGAACTCCACTTATATCTGACAAACTCTGATGGAGACCACACATACTTCACGTAGCTGGGACTGCATCACAAAGGTTGGGTTTCTTTTTTCATAGGGCGAGATTATTTCATCCTTGAACAGCTGTTCTTTTTACACTGAAATACACTCTGCAGTAAAGTACGCCTCCCACTTCTGTAATATGTCAAAACTCTCAAGCACACACACACACACACACACACACACACACGCATGCACTCAAACATACCCTAAACCAACATTTATAAAATGTTATTCACATGACAGACAAGTATACACTTATCATTGTCAGGCCGTATCCTCCTTCTGTCATTTCAAACTATTACAATAGCATCTGCTCTTATGTAGTCGCTATCTTTATATCAGTCTATCACTAACACCTTATCTTACCCTCAATGACATTTCGTTCCTACTCTGTTTCTTAACTAAACATTGCCCTCAACCCTCCAGAACTACCTTTCTCTTTTAATATAACCCTGTCTATAATAGTTTCTCTGCAACTACAATTTAACTAACATAACATCTTTTAATAACTTCCATCCCTCGTTTTAGGTACACATGAGAGGCTACGTCCATCATAACAGCCTCTCCTCGGAGAGCTGGCAGAAACGTTAGCACGCCGGGCGAAATGCTTAGCGGTATTTCGTCTGCTGTTACGTTCTGCGTTCAAATTCCGCCGAGGTCGATTTGCCTTTCATCCTTTCGGGGTCGATAAATTAAGTACCAGTTACGCACTGGGGTTGATGTAATTGACTTAATTCCTTTGTGTGTCCTTGTTTGTCCCTTCTATGTTTATCCCCCTGTGGGCAATAAAGAAATAACAGTCCCTCCTCAGACTAACAAATATAAGTCATACTACAAAACATTTACGGATGAAATGTTGCTAAGCACTTTGCTCGGAGTGCTAACGATTCTGCCAGCTAAGCACAAGGCTTTAGTCGATAACATCTATCTCAGTACTTAACAGATACTTTATTTTATCGAACCCGAAAACATGGAAGCCAAAATTGACTTCAACGTAATAATAATTGCTTTTATTTATCACAGAGGTGTCGGTCGCAGAATGTTAAAAGTTTGGGCGAAGGTTTTAGAATAAATGGACCTTGGTGTTTAGTATACTACGTGAGGCAAGATACTGTTACGCTTACAACTTGAGTACAGGAATCGAGTTATTACTAGATATACAACAATTGTTGATTGTAACCGCCGCCTTCACACCCAAATGAAGAACACTAACTGGCTGGTTATGATTAAAATCTACTCAGCATCACACAATCACAGTCACTGGCTAACGGATATCTTCTTTATTAATCCTAACCACCGTATCTCTTATCTTTTATTTTTTATAATGTTTCAGTCATTAGACTGCAACCATACGAGGACATCACCTTGAAGTATTTTGGTTGAACGAATCGACCCAAGTTCTTTTCCTAAAGCCTGGCATGGTACTTATTTTTATCTACCTCTTTTGCCGAACTACTAAGTTACTAGGACATGCCAACACCGGTGTCAAGGAGAAGTGGTGGGGGGATACAAAAATAAAGACACACACACACACACACACACACACACACAAACACACACATACACACAAACACACACACACATTTACAAATTTGTAAACAAACCAATAGACTGTAAATTAAGGAGAAGAGCGACACACATAAATGGAGGATATGTTATTATATAAATAATATATAATTATAGTTTCATACATATATACACAACGGGTTTCTTTCAGTTTCTGTCTAGCAAATCCACTCGCAAGGCTTATGTCGGCCCGAGGTTACAGTAAAAAACACTGCCCAAGGTGTCACGCAGAAGGACTGAACATGAAATCACGTGGATGGGAAGCAAACTTCTTATCCCAGAGATATGCCGGTTTTTCTCACTTCCAAACCTATGTACAGTAGCAGCAACAGTTATCTGCTACTCTAATTAAGGATCGAACTTGCCTTCCAGTTTTTAACGAAAAGATAATGCCTAACCATTAACTTCTCCATTTCACTCGGAACTATCACTGCAAACCATACCTCAAGCACCACCACTAGTACCATCAGCATCGCCACCAATACCAGCTTTACCACTATCTCGACCAATTCCGTCAGTATGACTACCACGACGATTACCGCTACTACCAGAAGACCGTCTCTACCACAGAAGCCAAAAACCACAAGAAGAACCAGCACCATCAACCCTACCACCACAAACTAGCATCACTACTACTACTACTACTACTACTACAAGCATCACTACCTAAACCACCATTAGTGTCATTACCACCAGCATCACCACCACCATCACTACTACCACCACCACCACCACCACCACCACCACCATCACCACTACCACCACCACCACCACCACCATACTACAAGCATCAGCATTACCGCCAGTATCATTATCATCACCATCGTCACCATGATCGCCATCATCATCATGATCGCCATCACCACCACAATCGTTACTCTAAACACCATCACCATGTTACCCCCTACACCATCACGACCACATTACCAACTTTGCCGCCAGCATCATCTCAATAACTAGTATCACAATCATCGCCATCATCATCATCATCACCACTAGTGTCATCACCACTAGTATCATCACCATTACCTCTAGTGGCATTCCGACCCTCCGCAATACCACTGTCATACTACCACCACATCAACCGCCACCACCACAATCACTGTCTCCACTATCAGCATCACCAAAATCACTCCCCACACACCAACACCACCCCAAGCACTACCACCACCACAAGCACCACCACCACCACCACAAGCACCACCACAAGCACCACCACCACAAGCACCACCACCACCACCACCAC
>NC_068983.1:97267812-97268324 GCF_001194135.2 Octopus bimaculoides
CACCACCACAAGCACCACCAGCACCACCACCACCAGCACCACCAGCACCACCACCACCAGCACCACCACCAGCACCACTACCACCACCACCACCACCACCTTTACTACCACCACCAATAATAATGACATCAGCATCACAACAAATGTCGCAATAATAGAAGCAACTGCGCGAGTGGAGCGAGAAATGTATTGGAGCATATTTTATAGACGACGAGTGGTTGGTTGATCGTTAATAAATGACAAAGAGCAGTTTGGTGATGTTTTATTAAAGTTGCTACTGATGAAGGCAGCTTGTGTTGTAAGAAACCCGTCAAAGGTTACAACCTTTTCTTTTCTGCCAGACACACAGCGAGACATTAACGAGACTGAAAATACGATCGACACAACTAATAAATCGATTAGAGCTAATATTAATTACTGACACCCAGCCATACATGAGCATACACATATGAACGAACTCATATATATACCTATATAAATACACACACATATGTATATGTGCATATATATAT
>NC_068983.1:97268827-97270024 GCF_001194135.2 Octopus bimaculoides
ATATATATATATATATATACATTGACGGGCTTCTTTCAGTTTCCGTCTACCAAATCCACTCACAAGGCTTTGGTCGGCCCGATGCTATAGTAGAAGACACTTGCCCATGGTGCCACGAATTGGGACTGAACCCGGAATCATGTTGTTCGTAAGCAAGCTACTTACCACACAGCCACTCCATATATGTATAAGGTGGTGCTCCAGCATGGCCGAAGTCAAATGACTGAAACAATTAAAGAATAAAAGAATATATATATATATATATACACACATCTGTTACTCTATATGTGTGTGTGTGTGTAAATGTATGTATATGTATGTACACATGCACGCATGCACACGCAAAGGAGTGATTAATGGAGTTGGGAAAAGGTATGAGATTTGAGAGGCAGAAACACGAGAGAGAAAGGGAGGGGGTAATAGCAAGAAAGAGAGAAAGAGGAGAGAGGTTGGAGAGAATGACGGAGAAAAATGGAAGACACAGTAACGCATGTGCAGTGAAATAAAGAGAGAGAGAGAAAGAGACAGACAGAGTGGAAGAGATACAGAGAGATAGTTTGATCGATAGCTACAGAGAGAGGAGTAGAGTAAGAGAGGAAGAGGGAGTCAGGAAAGGAAAGGTGCAAACTGTGTGAGACACTGTATGTGTGCGTGCATGCGCGTGCGCGCGGTCGTGTATGTAGTGTAAGAGAAAGACAGATTTATCTCTCATTCATTCACTCTCCCCTCCTCAGCAGCTCTCTTTCTTGTGTTAACACAATTCTTCTCAATAACAGTCCAGTCTCCCAATCTTCTCCATCTTTCGCATGTATGGCCAAATGTACTTGTTATCAGAGTCGGCATGAGACATACAGACGTACATGTAACGTACGTACACGCACACATTTGTTCGCGTATAAACACACTCACGTATACACACTCGTACACATACAGGCTTTTACACACAAATGTTATCTGCACATATTTGCTCATGTTCACACACACACACACACACACACACACACACACACACACGCGCACGCACACAAACACAAACATACAATTATTGACGCTTATATACATAAGTGTATACATAAATATATAGACACAAACACACATGCAGGCGTATTTGTTCGTATACAGGTACATATTGATAAACATATAATACACAGACATATATATATATATATACATACATACATACATACATACATACAT
>NC_068983.1:97270521-97273769 GCF_001194135.2 Octopus bimaculoides
TATATATATATATATATATATATATCGGTATATGTACCTTCAGATTAACACAGAAATAGTAAAATCTACATATACACGTACACAAAAAGACACACACATACATACACACATAGAGTATGTATATAGTTATACATTTATAGAGAAATTCATTTACACATACTGTTATACAGCTTCACTCATGCTCACACCCGTAATTACACACACATATTACACAGTCATATATGCACACACTTAATTATACAGTCATACATACACTCATGTATTATCTCTTTGTTGTATACACACACACTCTCTCTCTATCACCCCGACTTTCTCACACACGCACTCACAGACACACATGTGCACGTACACTCACGCATACATCCCCGTATTGCACTATCTTTCCTCTTTCGCACCGTTTCATACACATCATTGTAAATGATCATAAACATATCGTACACTTATACACACATACGCCCATACATGGATATGCTTATGCATACAGATACATACACACACAACACACAATAACACATATGTCCATGCACAAAGACTTGTATATAATCACATACATTCACACACAAACGTATAACACACGTACATAAAAGCACATATACTCCTACACACAAATTCTATCACACGCATACACTCATAGATATACATGTACACATATATACATACAATACACATACATACAACTATTCACACATACACCGACGCCCAAATTCATACAGATAGGGATATACACCACGCATACATTTACCCATACACACAAACCCTATCACTCACGCACGCACACACACACTCACACACTCACACACACACACACAAACACGAACACATACACACACGTGCGCGCATACATATGTATCTATATTTATACATGTATACGTATACACGTACAAAACACTCACACATACATACATCACACATAAACGCAAGACCTCACGTAGCTCACTTCAATTAGTAAATTTTATCATAACAGACAAGCTCTAAGTTTCGCTCATTAAATTATTCTCGGTAGACAAATTTATTTATCTGCCAGCAGTGAAATCAATACATTTGTTCAACTTTGCTAACACTTCGGTAGATGAAGAGAAAGATTTAGTGGCTAACAAATTTGTTTTTATAATTAAAGATAGAATGTTTTGTTGCCTGGTCGTCTGTGGCAGCAGAGGCAACAGATAAATCAAGAAGCAATAAAAGTATGATATTGCTCTCAACTTTACATATTTCCTTACCAGTTTCCGCTGATAACGATATCACACGATTTTATATTAGCTAGAATCAAAGTTATTATAGGCTTCTGACACCGCCACCCCACGTCCTGTTAATTTATTTCATTTTATGATATATGATATGTTGTTTGTTCGATATATCTATCAATATGTTGTTCACAATGGGGTGGTGGACTAGCAGAATCGGTAGAGCATCGGATAAAAATATTGTGGCATTTATTTATTTATTTTGTTTTTCCTGTTTTTATGTTCTGAGTTCAGATCATATTGATATCGACTTTTTTCTTTTATCCTTCCTGGGACTTTAAAAAATAAGTACTCGGGTTGATATTTATATAATTGGCACTCCGTCGGTTTCGACGACGACGAGGATTTCAGTTGATCCGATAAATGAAACAACTTACTCGTGAAATTAATGCGCAAGGAGCTGAACACTCCACATACATGTGTACCCTTAACATAGTTGTCAAGGAGATTCAGCGTGACAGAGAGTATGACAAGGATGGCTCTTTGAAATACAAGTACTACTCATTCTTGCTAATTGAGTGAACTGGAATAACGTGAAATAAAGTGTCTTATTCAAGGACACAACGCGCCGCCCGGAACTGAACTCACGATCTTACGATCATGAGCCAAATACCCGAACCTTCACTGATATTGATGTTGTTGTTGTTGGCACTCCGTTGCTTACGACGTCGAGGGTTCCAGTTGGTCCGATCAATGGAACAACCTGCCCGTGAAATTAACGTGCAAGTGGCTGAGCACTCCACAGACACGTGTACCCTTAATGTAGTTCTCGGGGATATTCAGCGTGACACAGTGTAACAAGGCTGACCCTTTGAATTACAGGCACAACAGAAACAGGAAGTAAGAGTGAGAGAAAGTTGTGGTGAAAGAGTACAGCAGGGTTTGCCACCATCCCCTGCCGGAGCCTCGTGGAGCTTTAGGTGTTTTCGCTCAATAAACACTCACAACACCTGGTCTGGGAATCGAAACCGCGATCCTATAACCGCGAGTCCGCTGCCCTAACCATTGGGCCATTGCGCATCCACGATATTTTAAGGCCGGTACCCTTCATCAAATTTCATCGCTCCCAGTGAGCTAAGCCAGGGAACACGTTTCCATTCTCGACTGAAGAGAGATCATGAGTTAATTGACTCATTCTACTAAGACAGTGATCTGGCTGAACCATTAGCACGCCAGGCAAAACGCTAAGTGCCATTTCGTCCGTCTTCATGTTCTGAGTTCAAATTCCGTCAAAGCTGGCTTTTCCTTTTGTCCTTTCTGGTTCCACAAAATCAGCATGATTTGAGTTCAGGGGTAGAAGTAATCGAAATACCTCCGACCTCGCTGGCCGTGTGCCAAAATTTGAAATCAATATATTTGTTATCTCTCTTTTGAGTTAGGTTGCAACAGTCTTACTTCTCTAACACTGCCATTTATACATTACCACCGATATCCTCAGCATCACGTTAGTGTATCGTTCGTAGTCCACTGATGTCGCGAGCATTTGAGGCAAGTTGAAAACGCTCAGTTATTTGGAAAACTTGGGTGTCTTAATGTTTTGCAGTAGGAAACTGCAATGCATGCACCTATGACAATTTTAAAACAACTTGTATAAATACATACGCGCGCGCATACAAACACACACGTTTGTGTGGGTGTGGGCGAAAGTATGTATATGTGTGCGAAGTAATTACAGGAAACTGTAATTTACCAATTTTTGCTGTCTACGTCTGACGAGGGTATTGTTTTTAATATAAAATCATTGAAACAGTCGTGATGAATGACTAGAAATATCATTAACTTCTTTTCTCTGATTGAGGCTCTTTTATCCAGTTACGGCGTGAATCCAGATATATGCAAATTTTATGACATATATATATATATATATATATATATATATATATATATATGCGAGTAAAAATAAGTACAAAAAAGGTGTTTTTTTTGTATGATTGTGTATAGAGGAATATATTATTTTGTTTAAAAGAGTTCCAACACTGTCTGTTTTTTATGTTTTATTTATAT
>NC_068983.1:97274369-97281211 GCF_001194135.2 Octopus bimaculoides
ATATATGGCAAGTAGATCCAAATATCATTGAGAAGAATTTCAAGAATTTCAGAGTATTTGACAACGAAAATATGTATAGAGAAAATCACATCTTTAATTGTAGAGTTCACCTTACAAAGCCAACAGTTGTTTCTACTGTGTGTATATACATGTGTGTGTGTGTGTGTGTGTGTGTGTGTGTGTGTGTGTGTGTGTGTGCACATATATACATGTATGTGTGTGTGTGTGTATATAAAAACTGAAATTGTGCTGTGAGACTTTTAACGTATTCAGTAATGACTCTCCATGGAGAGTCATAACCATTACATCAGTCTATTTTTCATCAGAGTAATTTAATACTGATGCATCACAAACTTGTCACTGGAGGGTTAGGTGTACACTGTTATACCGACCAAAGTTTTTGACTGGTATTATTTCTTTTATCGATCAAAGCAGGATGGATTCTAATCTCTAAATCGACGGCATTTAACTCAAGACGTGAGAAAACACAACTAAACAGCACATATGGAATCTGCCGGATGTCCTATAAGAAACTTTCAACCATTATCCCTTTTAAATCGATGTTCAATAGCAGCTGTGATTCTTGCCTTTAAGACGTCGGTATCTGTCACACAGCGTGTTGTACACAAAATATTCAATGGATTCTCAAAGAAAGAAATAATCGGGTCTAACGTTAGGAGATTCACTGCTCAATGAATCACACGACTGGAACCAATTAAGAATATCTCATTCAAGGAATCACCCATGATTAAGGTTGTATGAAGCGATGCACCATATTGCTGAAAAAATAACGAGTGTTTGCAGTTTTTTCAGTTGCGGATGGAAAAAGTGTAGCAAAATTTCGAAGTTGGTATTGGAGATTAATGCTGTTTTACCGTAGAAGATTGATCCTGTCACGAGAACACATGGCAGGTCTCACTTCACTCTTAGTATGCACTGTGGTTTGCGTGACCCTCATACATACACATGTTGTTTGCTTATCTTGCCTGGAGCATAAAAATTTTCCTCCTCAGAAAACTTGATTCGTGATTAGATGGTGTTATATCCGTTGACTCTGTGAATTATAATTATTACAAGTGAAGCGTAATCACTGCACATTCCTTACTCAAGATCTAAATATGTTGTTTAATCAGTTACAGGATTTGTAACTTGCATGGTTTCACCTTCAAACGCTTATGTAAGGCATTATGGCGACCGATACATCAGTATCTCTCCTGATCGACAAACTGGCATTGTGAACAGAATCGTTTGAAAACATTCAACGTTTTCTTTAGACGTCTGAGGTTGCCCTCCACTTTTCTAACGCTGTCCATTTCTAGTTTCCTTAAACTGTTTACACTGAACTCGTATGGTTGCTCTCGATAAAGAAAACTGTTATAATTAGTTCTAATCATTCGTTGTATTTGTATGTGATTAGGTTTCAATAAGCCACTTAGTACATTGTGCTCGTTTGGAGAGTGTACGTATGAATATCTGAGAAATAAAAAAAAAAACTTGTAAAAAGCAGGAAAGAAAAAACTCTCGAGAAAAATATTGGCACTTTGTGGGCCATATCGGACAATACTGGATTTTTTACACTTGAATTTTAGTATTGGACAGAGAAAAGGTACGTATAATTTTCGGACACACTATACATAACAGAGATACACATAAAATACATTTTGATGCAGTAAAGTTGATAATTATTTCATTCATTCTATAAATATATTGCTTTTAATAAAGGCACAATGCCAACGATTTGAGGGTAGGTGGTTAATGCCACAGTTATAAGAAGACATTGATAAAGTGTCAGATTTGAGTATATACGAATTCTTTTGTATAATTCCTTTTACATTTGCTGAAAACGTCCAATTCAATTACATTACTGAAAACGTCCAATTCGAACATTACACTGTAACAATTGTCTTTTTGTCAGTAAATGTTATTTCTTATTTGTTTCTATCTACAAATCAATGGAAATTACTATTATTCCCTCCAAACTTTACTTTTGTGATCTCGACATCAATAATTTTGAAACTGACCTATCTTCCATTACATTTCAGACAGATTCAGCGCTGAGTTGATGGAGCAGAAATATCGTTATAGCAAATATTCTGCTTAATGCTTGTCAGTTGCTTGACCTTAATCATTTGAGCATGTCCTTTAGTGGCTGATCATGAGCAGGAGTAGTGGGATCACCATAGCCATGTACTGAGATGAATTCTTTGGGGTTTGAATAAATGTAACAGAAGCAAACTTTCAAGGAAATATTAACCGTTTTTCATACTTTCCAGGGGAAAGCAAACAGGAAATAAAAGCTGCTAGTCAAGGATAAAAATTGTGTTATACAGTGTTATTTATTTATTTATTTATAAGTTTTTAGTAAAAGAATCTAGACAATAATACACTGAAATGTAAACATAGTACACAGTGAATACATGAGAGCTATACGTAAAGTGTATTATATAAACTCTATCTGTAGAATATAGATGACCACGTTATGAAAAGAATTCACCAGACAGAATACAATATATTGGGTCATCCCATAAATAATACGGTATTTTCAATTGCATGAACTAATAATCGGAGAGGGACGGGGTAAACTTCCTAAAAAAGCAGGTAGTAATTTTACTTGGTACTTATTCTTAGTGCAAGTTTTGGAAAGTGCAGTTCGATTTTAACAGTTATTTTTTCGAAGCTATAATGCAAGTGACAAAGGAGCATATTCGGCATATTTTGCTTTATGAGTTCAATAAAGGCAACTGCTCAACGGAAAGTGCGAGGAATATTAATACAGTATAAGAGGATCAGACTATTAGCGGAAGCTACTGTCAACGGTGGTTCCAGAAAGTACAGCTTAAAAGGCAAGCTTCGTCTTGGAAGACTTGTAGAGCTCGACGAGGACGTCCTGCAAAACCTTGGTGGAACAAAAATCCCATCGTAACTATTGAGGAACTAGCGTAGAAGCTTGGATTCGACCATTCAACAATTAATCGACACCTGCGTGCCATTCGCAAAAGTCTGCAAATTGGGTCAATGGGTTCCTCACAAACTTTCGTACCTAATCACGCGAAGAGTGAATGTGTGTTCTTAGTTGCTGTCACGTCTCACGAATGAACCTTTATTGGATCGAATAATGACTGATGACGAGAAATAGGTTCTCTACAAAAATGTTAAGCGTCGAAGACAGTGGGTTGGGAAAGGAGAAACGCCGGCACCTCAGGCTAAAGAAGGTCTTCACCCACGTAAGGTGTTGTTATCTGTTTGGTGGGATACGAAACGTTTAGTCCACTTTGAACTTTTAAACCAAAACCAAACGATAACAAAGGAGTTCTACAACGAGCAGCTTGGGCGGTTAAGTCAGCGCTAGAAGAAAAATGAGCATCTTTAAATTCAAGATGAATGGTGTTGTTCCATGAAGATAATGCTCGGCCACATACAGCGAGGATGACATTCCAAAGGCTGGAGCAGTTTGAATGGGAAACAATGCCTCACCCACCATATTCGCCGGACATTGCCCATTTCATTATCATTTATTCCGCAGTCTTCAAAATAATTTGCATGGGAAAAATATGAATACTGTAGACGAGATTAAAACGATACTGAAGGAATATTTTTCGTCACGGACAAGTGAATTTTGGAAGAGGGGTCTTGAAAGTTTACCAAATAGATGGGAGAGCATTGTAGAAAATGAAGGAGAGTATATTTTAGATTAAAAAGAATTTTGTTTGTCTTAATTTTGAAAAATAATAGAAGTGTAATAAAACCGCATTATTTATGGCATGACTCAATACATTGCAGCTGATATATAAATTACATTGTTCATCGTAAAAACATGTTTGTAATACATTTTGTTTGTAATATATTATTAATATCAGTGTACCTTGCTTTAATAATATATTGCAAAAATCCACAAATTAAACATCGTATAAACTACCAGACACTGGCCTGGAAAGTATTGAATAAGCTATAGATGAATAATGTAATTTATAAATTTGTATGCAAGTTCGAAAGCTATAAAATTCATAACTGAAACTTGTATTTTGTATATGGCAGTACTGCATTATCTCTGTGCATGCATAATTATGAATATACAGCAAGGAACCATTGCAAAATATTATATAGCAGAATGCAAAGACACGTAGCCTAGCATTGCATTAACTATTGCAAATTCGTGGTTTCGATTTCTAAACAGCTCTGTGTGTAATGTTCTTGAACAAAACACTTCATTTCACGTTGATCCGGTCCATTCTACTATAAATGTGTAACATTGCAACAAACTGGCATCCCGTTCTGTGGGTATGTTGTTCTTCCCACTTAGCTAGCAGGGTGGCTTCGTTTGAAAGGTACATCAATGCGAAGAAACGCATTGTGACTAGCCGTGTATAATAGCTCCCGATAGTCTGATTGATACAGTGATACCGCGATATAGCCGTATAAGAAATTAAAAGACAAGTAAGTTAAAATGCAGATACATTACATAGATTTAGATAAAAACATCTTAATATTACACAAGAGGTACATGGCCTGGTGAGGCTTGGTGGGGATACTGTGCTGATGTGTCTCAGGCAACATGGTTATAGTATAGTATAGTAAGACAGCAGAGTAACCCCATTAGTAGGAGAGAGATAAGATAGATAGATAGATAGATAGATAGATAGATAGATAGATAGATAGATAGATAGGTAGGTAGGTAGATACACCCATCCATCCATCCATCCATCCATCCATACATACATACATACATACATACATACATAGAAGGATAGGACCTACATGTAGCATGTAATCTCTGCATAATCTTGTTGCAAGTTGTTTGGTTAGGTTTATTCACGTGAGCGCTTTCGGATCAGAGATCCTTCATCAGACGTTCTTTCCATTTGCTTTTTTGTGGTGGTCATTGCTGGTGCTGGTTAAAGGCTCTGAAAGCAGTTGATGTACTTCCAGTCGGTGAACTCATTCCAGCGATTAAGGCTGGGTACTTTCTTCCTATTAAAGTGTGCGTCCGCGATTCTGAGGTTCACTGGATCTGTCCTCCTCGCCAGTATACGGGCGGGGAAAAATACCCACCACATTGTTGGTGGTGTTCACCATCTGAGTTTTAGTTTCATACAATTGCCACAATAGAAAGCCAGAAATTTTGAAGGATGGTTTAGGCCAATGTTTCTCCACCGGAGTCCATGTGGCCCCGAGGGTCCATATAAGGTTTTTGGGGGTCCACGCAATAAAGTAATGAATTGGGGTTCCACAATAGTATTTTAAGGGCCCCTGGAAAAAATTTACTTCAGATATATGCATTGGTATGTATTGCAAGAAACAACTAGGTTTCTTTCTCTAACATTGTACATAGTTCAACCAACACAAGTTAATGTGTGGAAAACCAAATAAAAATATTGAAAGAAGTTTCTAGAATACTAGTTATAGGGCTATGGGAGTCCACGTGAATAAAATAGTAATCAAAGAGATCCATAGATAAAATTTAAAAAAAACTCGTTGAGAACCCGTGATCTAGGAGATTAAATGGATCTCAATGCTGGTGTTGTGTTTTATTGACCCCGAAAAGATAAGAGGCAAAGTCAGCATCGATTGGAGGAAGATATGAACTTACAAAAGGGCAAGTACATATTCAGCTAGACATTTTATCCGATACACTAACGTTTCTTCCTATTCACCACCTGAGATTCTAATGTATTACTGAAGTGCAGACACACGACGTAACATAGTAACAGTAAACACTAGCAACAAACTAACAACCAGACCTGATGTCAGATTGTTTCCTGTATTCTAAAAGGCAGATGGCTTGATCAGTCTGAAATATCCAAATCCGGTTATAACGACATCAATATTAACATAACATCATAATTACTATGTCCTTTAATAAGACTACTATTATAAATGTCGATATGAAGCATATAAAGCATTTTATACGAAAGACAAGACTAGGAGTGCTCAGTAAAGGACGACAGACTTCGGAAATGTTATTCTTCCGAAATAGTTTTAAATGTCTAATAATGAAATATGAAAGCACCCCTAACAGTAACAGTAAATATATATATATGTGTGTATGTGTGTATATGTATACATAAATCTATATATATATATATACATATATATAAAATCTTTCTAGTTTTTTACTTGTTTCAGCCATTTGACTGCGGTCATGCTGAAGCACCGATATTAGTCGAACAAATCGACCCCAAAACTTATTTTTTGCATGCCTAGTACTTATTCTATCGGGCTCTTTTGCTGAGCCTCTAGGTTACAGGGACGTAAACACACCAGTATCGGTTGTCAAGCGATGTGTTGGTGGAGACCAAACACAAATACACACACACGCGCGCACACACACACGCGCGCACACACACACACATATATATATATATATGATGGGCTTCTTTCAATTTCAGTCTACCAAATCAACTCACAAACTTTGGTCGGCCCGAGACTATAGACTTGCCCAATGTGCTACCCAGGGGTCTAGCATATAAAAATCTGATAATTCAGAAAACTTGTATTACATGCGTATAAGAAGGGATGACCACTAGGTGGACATTCAATATGCTAGAAAGCGGTCATCAATGACCCAACCACAAAGAAAAATAATCTTCTCCAGAAAAAAAATTCAGTAAACACCAGAGCATAGGCGGGCAGGACAAAATGAAAAATATACAAAATAAAAATTAATTGTGTACCGGTTTCGCCATCATCTCTTTTACTTACGTAAAAACGTCTGTGGTTCGTCAGCATAATCGTTCTAACATATTGGATGTCCACCTAGTGGTCATCCCTTCTTCTACGCATATATATATATATATACTCAAATAACCACCTGTTGACCTTCTACCTACACTGTCTATAGCGTC
>NC_068983.1:97281311-97282203 GCF_001194135.2 Octopus bimaculoides
ATCTTCATTGCAAGGAACGTGTTAATTCCCTGTAGTACAAATACTATTAAATATTAGCTTAGTCTTGACATATTTCTGTCTAAATAACTCACACATTTCATTCGTAGAACCACATCTAAATTTCCATGTTACCCAAATATTCGACCGATCATCTAATGTCTCATTCTCTCGGGTCTGTCACAACACCTCACTGACTTAATCTTCATTAATCCTCACTCGATTAGTCTTCCCGACAAACATGATTCATGTCGACACCTAGAAAACTCACAACGTTTTCGAAACTGTAATACAAATTATCTAGTGATCAACGTAGTGTAGATGTCACGTTAGTGGTTAGGGTATTTGACTCACACGATCGCAAGGTCATAAGTTCAATTCCTGGCGATGAATTGTGTTCTTGAGCATGACACTTTATTTCATGTAGCTCCAGTCCAACCTACTGCCAAAAATGAGTACTACCTGTATTTCAAAGGGTCAGCCTTGTCACACTGTGTCACGCTGAATCTCCATGAAAACTACGCCGAGGGTACAAATATTAGTGGAGTTCTCAGCCACATGCACGTTAATTTCACAGCAGGCTGTTTACAAAATATACATACATCTATACTGTACACACAAACACATAATGCATGCACAAAAAATATATAAGCGAGCGATTCAGCTGAAGAGAAAAAAAATTAATGAAATAAAAATTTCGCACGGTAATTCCAAACAAATTCTTTCATTATCCGTTTCCCTTTATCGAAAGATAGCCAACAATTTTCACATATTTCATTGAATTTTTATTTACTGAACAAGAATCAAATACTTTTAGTGGTGGATGAGAAAACCGTACCTACAAGAGAAATGTATCGCTAAAGCAGGAAATACCAGTTATATTTTTGGCTGTCTT
>NC_068983.1:97282535-97285518 GCF_001194135.2 Octopus bimaculoides
CTTCTTTCAGTTTCCGTCTATCAAATCCACTCACAAGGATTTGGTCGGCCCAAGGCTATAATAGAAAACACTTGTCCAATCTGGAACCATGTGGTTGGGAAACAAGCTTTTTACCGCAGAGTCACGATTGTTAGATAATTAATATTCTGAGAATGACCATCGGTGCGCAAAGAATATTTTGACAATTGGAATTTAACTTTGTTTACTGGACAACCAAATGCTAAGCCGGACGTTCATAACAGGCCACTTCTGGTGTGTCTACAGTCAAATCACCTAATGTTTTAACAACCAGTATTATGTAATACTAAGAAGCTACTTCACTAAGATGTTGTTTGCAACCGAGCCGTGAGGCCACGGCATTATTAATGAATATTTTTTTACTTTACAGTATTAAAATCATTCTGTCTGTTTTGCCAATGAATTTATACAATTATAACTGGGCCATCATTGGTGCACTGGGACTTAACATTAACTGATTTGATAATGGTTACCGATAATATAATTAGAAGGGTATGGACTTGTCATGCAATCATATTCTCGCAATGCATGTTGATAGAAACCGTTAATGACCTTAAGTTTAGCGATTAGATTTAGGTATCGCACTGCATAAAACCCACTTTCTGTAACGTCATATCTATAGACTTGCCTTAAATATATAGCCACAGACCTAAATTTACATTGTTGCTTTAATACCTCACCTCTATAGATGTAACCTGACGTTCGTCCTTCATGACTCTGAAAATGATCAGATTAGCAGCTGGTGAGGTACCTTATTAGGCTAATATTAGTATAAAATCCAGGGTTAAAACGAGAGCATATAACAGAATCGAGACCCAATGCCACTCTTGCTTTCTGTGCATCCCTCTTCTACATTATGTTTTAGACTTAATCTATTGTTGGAAAGTTCCTGGCTTTAAGGATATCGCAAAAGGCCTGGATGAAGGCACAACCTGCTGAGTTCTTACAGTGCTTAGAAAAACTGGAGGACCGCTGTGTGTAAAGCTGTGAGAGGAATATGTTGAATAAAATCATAACTAACTGATCCTCCTGTATTTTCTTTTACCCAACGCAAGGAACTTTTCAGTACCCTCACATAACATCTTAGTAGGGAAGGACACGCTGAGCCCGAGAGACATCCAAAATCCCTGTAATATTAGGCAGCTTGAAGCGGTTAATTTTAGAGTGTAACTACTGTTATATATAATGAGACTTTTTTGCCCATATCTCGTCACTTCGCAAATTTTTATACATTTTTATACACATCGTAAAAATACCGGTATATCCACTCAAAGAATGATACCCATTTAATCATGTCGTATTGTTTTTGTTGATGTCCCATAAAGGAGTAGTTACACATGTAGATTTGGGTTAGATAGTACTAAATTGAAGTCACAACTGAGATCGATAAGATCAACTAAAAAATCATTTAAAAGTGCAGCAGAATGGCTGATATCTATGCAAGAATGTGTGTTTGTATTTGTGAGTGTGTATGTATCCATACATATATACATAGATATATCAATATATACACATTTACACAGGTGTTATGTATATGTATGATATATATATATATATATATATATATATATATATATATATATATATGCATCTCGGCGTTGCCCGCGTGTTATGACCTACAGCCACATTGTATAATCTGTTCCTTTCTTATGGGCAGAATCGACACACGAGGAGTATCAAGCAAGCAACTCTTCTTTATAAACACGTTTTTTCAGATCATTTCTGATAAACAATGCTGAAGTTTTGGACACCAAAAAAAACGTACAATGGCAGCTTAGATTAAAAGGAAATCCTAACATCGCCCCCAAAGTTACCTCAAAATTGTACGGCCCAGCCTAGATTTGGTGTTGATTTTTGTAACAAAATAGGGTTGCTCTGCAAAAAACTCACTTTACACTGGTAGCCGAAAGAGTGCTCAATTTTTTGATCTACAGCAATACTAGCAACTCATTTTCATGGCTTCAAATCGGATAATGTAGAAGCTGAAATAATTCTTATCCATCCCATAATATTTCTTGATAACTGTGAACAACATACATATACATTAGCTTCCCCAATCAAAGAGCCATGTTCAAAAGTACTATGGTTTTCTGCAAGCATATTTGGTATCAGTTTATATCAATGTTGAGACTAACTGAATAAAAACGGGACTTTTGGGGCTGTATGAATATGTACATATATAAGGATATGAGTAAACAGGATTTGTGATGTTGGTATTTTGGCGTAAACGTATAGGGACGCTGTGCTTCTTGAAAATACACGAGTTATGCTGGTATGCAGAGGTGGGGCAGTAGTAATGGAGTGAAGTATGGCTTAATGGCTGATGAACGGCGTAAGCCTAAGAAATAAAGTAAAGTAGATTAATAAGTTGCACGAGAAAAGGACTTTGTTTTGCTTTTGAGTGCAAACAGACAAAAATAAGCAATCGAGACTCAAGGATGAGGACATAGTGGTATCCATATTGCAGAAGGTCAGGTACAAGGAAAGTAAGCTACTTTATTGGTAAAAGCGCCATCTCTGTAATGTTTGGGCAGACTGTGCACTTCAACTTATGTTCAGTGAAGCCGACAATGCTTAAAGCGGGGATGGGATGGGTGGGAGAGGTGAGGAAAGGGGCATTGAGAGTTTCTTTAAGAAAAATTAGAATTAAAAATTTAAAAAATTCCCAGTTTCGTAATCTCTGCATGATACCAAAAACGTACTTTAATTGGTAGCCGAAAGATCACTGAATCTTTTGATACCTCCTACGTCAAAATCGGCAACTCAGTTTTCGAATCCATAACAAACATAGGTACCACATACACACACACACACGCACACACACACACGTACACACACACACATATACACACACACACACACAAACTCTGTTTTATATATACATATATATATATATATATATATATAAAGTGTAGTATATTGCCACTTAAGTGTGGCTGACCCCTAGGGGTGGATGTTACTGTTG
>NC_068983.1:97285939-97287614 GCF_001194135.2 Octopus bimaculoides
CACACGACTGTGTCCTGTTTGCCAAGGGAAGTTATCCCTCTCACCTCGATCTGCAGCACGAACGTATCCGGATTTCAGGGTTATTTCCCTTCGTCGGCGTCTCATAAATAATGCGTTTTTTATATATTGCTTTTATTTTTCAAAATTAAGATAAACAAAGTTCATTTTTTTTATCTAAAATATACTCGCCTTCATTTTCTACAATGCTTTTCCATCTATCTGGTAGACTTGCAAGGCCCCTCTTCCACAATTCACTTGTCCGCAACGAAAAATACTCCTCCAGTACTGTTCTGACTTTGTCTACAGAATTCAAATCTCTCCCGTCCAAATGATTTGAAGATTGCGCAATAAATGATAATGAGATGGGGTAATGTCTGGTGAATATGGTGAGTGGGGCATCGTTTCCCATTGAAACTGCTCCAGCCTTTGGAATGTCATCATGCTCACAGTAGATCTTTATTATCGTTTGATTTTAAAACTTCAAAGTGGATTAAACGTTTCGTATCCCACCAAACAGATAACAACACCTTACGTGGATGAAGACCTTCTTTAGCCTGAGGTGCCGGTGTTTCTCCTTTCCCTACCCACTGTTTTCGGTGCTTGACATCTTTATAGAGAACTCATTTCCAGTCATCAGTCACTATTCGATCCAATAAAGGTTCATTCGTGAGACGTGACAGCAAAGATGAGCACATATTCACTCTCTGCGCGTGATTAGGCACAGAAAGTTTGTGAGGAACCCATTGACCCAATTTGCTGACTTTTGCGATGGCACGCAGGTGTCGAGGAATTGTTGAATGACCAAATCCAAGCTTCTACGCTAGTTCCTGAATAGTTACGATGGGATTTTGTTCCATCAGGGATTGCAGGATGTTCTCGTTGAGCACTACTGATCTTCCAGGACGAAGCTCATCTTCTAGACTCGGAATTTCTTCTATGCTCGGAATTTCTGGAACCGCCGTTAACACTGGCTTATGCTTATTGTCCGATCTCCATATACGGCATTAATATTCCTCGCACTTTCTGTTGCATTGTTGCCTTTATTCGTCTCATAAAACAAAATATGCTGAATATGCTCCTTTGTGACTTACATTATAGCTTCAAAAAATAGCTGTTAAAATCGAACTGCACCCTTCAAAACTTACAAACTTGCACTAAGGTAAAATCACTACCTGATTTTATAGAAAGTTGATGCAGTTAGTTTATTCCATCCCCCTCCGACATTTTTTTCATGCAATTGAAAAAAACTTATTATTTATGGGATGACCAAATATATACAAGACTTAAGGAATAGAGTAGATAACTCTTGTATTCGTCTACCGTGAAATATAAAAAGAACTTTGTCAGTTTATCGTACTTTGATACGAAAAAATCCACAACCTTCCGTCTCAATAAACCACAATTGACCTTGAAGGTTGTTTTTTATATTTATTACGGATTGCTTGAAGCTAACTTTCTTCCTACACCTCGGACCGCTGAAATCTACAAGTTTTTTTCATTCTCTGTTTATCTTCTCTTATTCCTTTCTGTTAAAGACGTAGGCTCGAAACGTAAAAGACATTTTCGTTTTCCCGAGCGTCTAACTAATACACTTGCTTATGAATACAGGTATGTATGCATGTATACATGTATGTATTAATACATACATACATACATACATATATATATATACATA
>NC_068983.1:97287716-97289705 GCF_001194135.2 Octopus bimaculoides
AGAGAGAGAGAGAGAGAGAGAGAGAGAGAGAGAGAGATAGATAGATAGATAGATAGATATAGATATATATATAAGTTTTGCCAGGGCCTTCAACAAAGTCGAAAACTAGATAGCATATAGCATGTCACAAACTGCATGACCTTTGTATCGTTGGAAATCAAGGGAAATGACTGCATAACTCTTTAAAAGATAATTGTTAGACAGTTGCAACTGACTGTGCCCTCCCTGGGGAGAACTCAAAGCCTGAACGTAGTGTCTCAGGGAACTGTTTTTGGATCAGTACTGTTCAGGGTGGCTATCTAAGACATGTTCTGAAACATATTGTGAGCCTTAGATCTCACTAGTCATGCTGTAACATAAAAGTTTCCAAGCAATCAAGGACCTTGAAGGTAACACAATATTACAGAAAGATTTGAACGCGATGTGGAAGTGGGCTGAAGAAAGCAATATACGGCTCAATGGTGGTAAGTTTCAAGCACTCCATAATCGACCTACTAATAAATTGTAATCAGACTACACGGGAACAATGGTTACTACAATCCTAGGAGTCAGTCGGTGCGTCACTTCGGTGTCCATATGTGTGGTAAAGCATCATTCCATGTGCGTATTATTAAGATGGCATCAATGTGCAGGCATCTGACTGGATAGATTCTGAGATCATTCAGAAGACAGAAAATGGAAACCATGAAGAACATTTTCACCCCGTCGCCTCAATTACACTTACTGTGTATCAAAGCTTTTGTTTAAAAATATTTTTTTTTTATCTTTGGTCAGTAAGTGTTGTTTCTTATTTGCTTCTATCTAGAAATCGAAGGAAATGATTACTATTCTCTTCAAACTTTGCTTTTGTGACCTAGACATCTATGTTTTGAAGCTGACCTTTTCCCCATTATATTTCAGATAGATTCAGCGCTGAGCTGCTGAAGCAGAAATAACATTATAACAAATATTCTGTTCAATACCACAGATTTGCTTGACCTTATCCACTAGAGCATGTCCCTTAGCGGCTGACAATATGTGCATCTTTGACCATGAGCAGGAGTAGTGGGGGAGCACCATAGCCATGTGTTGAGAGGGATTATTTGGGGTTTCAATAAATGCAACAAAAGTAAATTATGAAGGAAATATTAGCCATTTTTCATACTTTCTCGGGGTAAAAAAAAATTACAGTTGTTACCCAAGGGCAAAAATCGTACAATTGCTCCTAATTATGATTGTGGAGATGCGTAGCTTAGTGGTTGAGATGTTGGCCTCGTGATCATAAGATTGTTTGTCTCGATTTCTGAACCGGGTGACGTGTTGAGTTCTTGAGCAAAACGCTTCATTTTCCGTTGATCCAGTGCATTCAGCCGGCAAAAATGAGTAATCTCGCGAGAGACCGGCGTCCAATGAAGTTGAGGAATATATACGCCATGAAACTGGGAAACCGGCTCTGATGAGGCGACATAACTCGAGAAGATAACTTTACTTTAACAATTATGATCACCTCAAGGCCACAAATTAACAGCAAACGTAAGGCAATCTAATGCCATTGCACCAAATAGATTGTCCTGATGCAAGAAACGTATTACTGTGGAGTCTAGAAGAGATGATTCCATCCTGAGTAAAAACCAAATGTTATAACAGTTTAGGATTCAAATACCTTGCCAAAAGGCACCAGAGGGTCTCCAAGATGTGGACAAAGAACAATTGGACAAATTTTTATTTGATATTTTGTTTGTTGGCACTCCGTCGCTTACGACGTCGAGGGTTCCAGCTGATCTGATCAACGCAACAGCCTGCTCGTGAAATTAACGTGCAAGTGGCTGAGCACTCCACAGACACGTGTACCCTTAACGTAGTTCTCGGGGATATTCAGCGTGACACAGTGTGGCAAGCCTGACCCTTTGAATTACAGGCACAACAGAAGCAGGAAGTAAGAGTGAGAGAAAGTTGTGGTGAAAGAGTACAGCAGGGTTCGCCACCATCTCCTGCCGGAGCCTCGTGGAG
>NC_068983.1:97290710-97292863 GCF_001194135.2 Octopus bimaculoides
CTCTCTCTCTCTCTTTCTCCCCCTCTCTCTCTCTCTCTCTTTCTCCCCCTCTCTCTCTCTCTCTCTTTCTCCCCCTCTCTCTCGCCGTGACCATTCTACGCTGATTATTTTATTCAGATATAATCCTAATGTTGTGTTTGAGTGGCTGTTTTGCCACCAATCCTGGCACATCTACAGCCATTCATCATACATTTCTGACAAGAACAATAGTATAGGTCAGAGACCAAATACACCTGGGGCCCCACCATTGTCCGCCGACTGTAATTTGGCTAATCATGGTTTTGGTGCTAATTCTCTGAAGACTCACAGAAGCAATGTCCAATTAGATATTCAAACTAATATCTCTCATTCTCTTCTTTTCTTCCAAATTTCGGTTTTTCTCCATTTAAATATTTCTGCTTCTGTTGAACAATCGTTATTCTATTAATGCCTAGTAATTTACACAAGCACGCGCGCGCGCACGTACACACACACACACACACACACACACACACACATACACACACATAAACACACACTCATGAACACGCACACACATACACACACCCATATATATGATAGATAGATAGATACATACATACATACATACATCTTTGTCTCTGTGTGTGATTGTGCGTTCGTGTGTGTGCGTATGTGTGCAGCATTTACCTCTATCATCCCTTTCTCTACAGAACTATCTATAGACATACATTCGTACAGTAACATCTCTCAATTTGTCTGAGTTTAAAGATTTCAATGTAAATTGAAACTACTATTTTTAATTGAAATTTCTTTTAAGGATTTATCTAGGATTGAACTCATCATAAACGTTCTTAAAAAAAAAGTATTTATGTAGAAGTGATTTCAAAATACAATATGTATGTAAAGGATCCTGTGGAGTCACATGGCTCAGTGGTTAGAGCGTCGGGCTCACAATCATGAAGAAGTGATTTCGATTCTCAGACCAGGCTGTGCGTTGTGTTCTTGATCAAAACATTTTATATCACGTCGTTCCAGTTCATTCAGCTGTAAAAATTGAGACGTCACTGGTGCCAATCTGTATCCGCCCTTGCTTTTCCTTTTGGATAACATCAGTGGCGTGGAAAGGAGAGGCTGGCATGCATGAGTGACTGCTGGTCTTCCATAAACAACCTTGCTCAGACTTGTCCCTCGGAGGGTAACCTATGTAACAGAATACTAAGGCAGTGAGCTGGCAGAACAATTAGAACGCTGGGCACAATGCTTAACGCCATTTCGTCCGGCTTTACGTTCTGAGCTCAAATTCCACCGACGTCGAATTTGTCTTTCATCCTTATTAGGATCGATAAAACAAGCACCAGTTGAACATTGGGTTCGGTGTAATCAACCTATCCCCTCCCCCGAAATTGTTGCCCTTGTGCCCAGAATTTTATGTCAATATGTAGGAGAATACTTTTTGTGTCTGTGTTCACGCTTTATCTTATAAACAAAAATGGACGAAGAGAAACTACTCAGAGTGGCCAATGGTATGTATTTGAACAACACAGACAAATACAGGTACATCAAATAGCATACAGCATAAATTCTTCTTGATTTATCGAAATTATAATCATCTCTAGATAATATGACAAAATTACCAAGTACCAAGTAATATGAGCTCAATGTCTAAAGGGAGAAATTTTCAGGATTCAAGAATGGTATATCAAATGTTGATATACCATTCAGTTCTGGCACTATACATTGCTAGCGGGGTGAGGAGTTGCTGCTATCTCTAGCGACCGAGAGTCCATCATTGATAAGACCAAACAAAGTCAAGATCACGTGATTTGGTGGTCTCAGCGCTGGTTAAGGTGGGGATTTATCTCCCCTCATGCGATGTAAGCAAGAGTTCATTTTGCACCAAAAGCCAATACGAGACTGTGTCATGATATCTACTACAGTGTAGTTGGTTCTAACTGAACATCTCCGCTTAAGTGAGGATAAATGAGGTTCTGGTAGGCATAAAGAGATGGTATTTCTAATGCAGCGTTCAACCTGAGTTCTGGGCTATCGACATTGTCGGATTCCAGCCTAATTCGGAAATCCTTCAGGTGCAGAAAATCTTGGTTCCACGACGGTAAAACTGGTGTGTGAGTTTCGCGAAGAGTAAAATAAAATAAAAAACAATTGGATTATATATATATATATATATATAT
>NC_068983.1:97292873-97294985 GCF_001194135.2 Octopus bimaculoides
TTGACAGCGGTCAGGTCATACTGGAGCACTGCCTTTAGTCGAACAAATCGACCCCAGGACTTATTCTTTGTAAACCTAGTACTTATGCTATCGGTGTCTTTTGCAAAACCGTTAAGTCACTGGGACGTAAACACACCAACACCTACTGTCAAGCGATGGTGGAGGGACAAACAGACAGACACACACACACACACACACACACACACACACACACAAATACACACACACATATATGCGACTGGCTTGTTTCAGTATGTATATATGTATTATTTTGTAGTGTTATGAGAACAATATTGCTATACTGGTATTTTAATACGCTATTAATAATCCTTTCTGATATAAGCACAAGACCTGAGATTTGGCGGGAGGGGCTAGTCAATTTGATCGGCCCCAGTGCTCAACTGGCACTTATTTTATGGACCCCGAAAGAAAGAAAATGAAAAGCAAAGTCGATCTCAGCGAATTTTAATTCAGTACTATATTAGTAATAACCTTTTCTACTAAAGGCACGAGGCCTGAAATTTTGTGGGAGAGGACTAGTCGATTACATCGACCCCAGTGTTTCACTGGTGCCTAATTTATCGACCCGGAATTGATGAAATGCAAAGTCAACCTCGGTAGAAATTGAACTCAGAACGTGAAGACGGACGAAATACCGTTAAGCATTTTGCCTGGCGTGCTAACGATTCTACCAGCTTGCTTCCTTGGTATAAGTAATAATATAATTATTCTTATTGTATTATATTAATCCTTAAGACGGCGGCCAGGCAGAATCGTTAGCACGCTGGGCAAAATGCTTAGCGGGATTTCATCTGTCTTTAATTCTGAGTTTAAATTACACCGAGGTCGACTTTGCCTTTCATCCTTTCGGGGTCGATAAATTAAATACCAGTTGCTTTCTGGGGTCAATCTAATCGACTGGCCCACTTCTCACCAAATGTCAGGCCTTGTGCCTATAGTAGAAAGGATTATATTATAATATTCTTCGTAAATCGCTACCGTCATGTTTTTTCGGAGTTCGATTTTGTGGTGTTAATATAATAGCATTTATTCAATATTGTCTGTCTCTACTACAGTTCGCGATGCTCAAGTATTGTGTAAAATATAGTATTTTTCCTCGTCGTAGAAATGAACATTCATAGAAGGAAGCGTGTAAAGGAAACAAGAATCTACGAAACAAATTTTAATGTGATGAATTACAAATTTACAATCTTCACATCTGTAATCTCGAAGTTCTCCAGTAAACAGAACGTAAACAACCAAACTGACATTTCTAAGTAGTAAAGTGTAAAGCAGAAGTCATTAAATGAATGTGGGAGCAATGTAAGGGTGACAAGCTACTGAAGATCACTTCAAATTATAAATTGTCATACAAGTAATAACTGCTAATTGTTAACAATAGAGTTCAACATAGATCTACACAACTAAACACAATGTCAATGCCCATCAGAAACACTTCCTCATTGATGTGCATATATTTAGATGTTTATTGCTTAGTCGATTAAGTAGACGAGAAGCAAGTGAAAAGTGGTTCAATTATGTCCAAACACTGACCTCTCTGTCCGTTTGTCTCTATTAATAATGTTTGCTTCACACTGATCAGGAAATTAATACTTATCAGGCGCTGCTAATTTCTCCAAACATCTACTAACAATGACTAATGTTTTTCTTGACTGCTCTACCGTTACTAATTTATAGTTTATGTACTCTCTTTCATCTTACCGACTTGTGGATTAAGAATGGTAATTAACCAACCACTATCCACATGAAAGTTCAAAGAATTTAAATTGTTTTCCAACAACTCCAAAACATTATATAGTATTTTAATTCTTCCTGTTTAATTACGTGTTTGGAATTAGGATAAGAGATCAATAATAAGGCCAGTCATATATTTTCATTCTTGTATGTTGATGATGCAAATTAATAGACTGGGAAGGGACAAGAGCTAGAGCTGGTTCTTCTTTAAGGTGACTATTTTGACAATAATAAAAGGAATCTGTGACGCAGAAACTATTTTAACAGTTAAAATCTATTGTCCAAAGAATAATTCATACATGCGAGGACAACCATGGCTATTGCCTGTATATTTATATATATATATATATATATATA
>NC_068983.1:97295870-97299226 GCF_001194135.2 Octopus bimaculoides
TATATATACATGTATACACACATATATGTACATACTTACATCTACATGTGTATATACATGCATATCAGGGTACAGGACGTTAGAACAATAAACTACAGACAACGGAACGAACACATAGGAAAACGGAAAGCCACTTGGAATATCCCTTCATCAGCTGTCTCTATTCTATCTAGACGTTTCGAAGACAAGACAGAACGTACTCTAGAATAGTCTCTTCCTGAGTAGTGGATCAACCCACTACACAGAGGATTCCAAGGTGGCAAACACAAACCAAGACAGGAAAAAATGGACAGTGAAAACAATATATATATATATATATATATATATATATAAACATAGCTGAGTCAAATGCAGATGCAAAAGATCTGTTTCAGAATGACTGACTACCTCGCAATCGTTAGCGTATAAGAGTTCCCTAATGAGTGAAGTAAAAACCTCTGTTTTGAATTTCAGTCTGGTCAGATTAAAAACATTCCCTGTTGTTTGATATTTTGTGTAAATAACCTCCTCGGAGTTTTGAAAAGCGTGTGACAGCACAACAGCAAAGTATATTGCAAAGAGTGTGGATGCATTAAGGTCTCCTTGCTTTACTCCATTTTCCACAGTAAAGGATACAGAAAGCCTACCACTAAAATTAAGTTTAGCCTTTATATATTGATGCAAAGACCTGATCATGTTTACAAGTTTTTTTCTGGGTAACCTATTTTCCCTGAAATTAGCCACAGAGCATTTCGATTAACAATATTGAATGCCTTGCTTAAATCAACAAAGAAATGGTATAGTGCAGGATTCTAATCAATGCACTTTTCCTGAAATTGTCTGATAGTAAATGTACAATCAACTGTGCCCCTGGAGGAGCGAACACCACATTGAGACTCAGACACTATATTTGGAACTATGAAGGTATTTAAACGTTCTAACAGAATGCGGACAATTACCTTTCCAACTACAAACAAGATCTCACGAAATCCCTCGAAAATTACCACACAGATCCTTTGGCCCCGATCTGTACAAGGAGACTAAAATTGCATCAATCTAGTTTTGAGGCACTTCCTCAGTTCTCCAAACGTGAAAATTAATACATTTAAGAGTTCAAACATTTTGTCACCCCCATATTTCAAGACCCCTGCAAAGATTCCATCAGACCCTGGAGACTTATTGTTATTCAATTTATTCACAGTTAAATGTGATTTAGAGTTGGTTCAAATGCTATCTTCTCTGTAACTGAAAGGTGTTCGATTTTTTTCTATCATCCACATGTCAAAAGTGTAGAAAAATGTTCTACCCAGCGCTGATGAATAGAAACGGTGACAGTCAAAATCAAATGTCAATTTGCTGTTCTCAAAGGAGCTATTTAAGATTTTGGGCCATATACCTCCTTAACATAAGAGTACAAACCCTTGGCAACATTTCTATCAGCTGCTTCTTGCGCCCCTCTTGCTCTGCCATTCCACCATTCCTGTTTAATTTTCCTTAGAGCAGTCTGTACTTTCCCTTTCAGTTTTCTGTAAGCTTCGTTTGAGTTGGGTCAAGGACTGAGAAAGAAGTGCATTGCCTAAATTTTGTTTTCCTAAAAGTAGATCACGTCAGGTCGCTTTTGAGTGCTATTGGTAACATGTGATTCAGTGCTACATGTCGGGTCGTCGGCGACTAAACTGGCAATCCCACCAGGCTTACTTGGTGAGGAGGGTGATTGTGGACACCCTGCGGAACGAAAAATAAGGCTCGTCAAAGGGCGGAGGAACCAAGAATAGTCAACGGCCATCCAGTAAATATGTGTAAATATCTATATATCGTTTTATATATATTCTTATATGTATATATATGTATATTTCTACCTTTTTATACACATATATTTTATTTATTTTTAAATCTTATTTTATTTATATTTTTAAATTACATCTTTTAGATTTTTTTTTTCTAAATTATATACATTTTTTTATGTATGTATGAGCTGCTCCGCGTCGGATGCCGGAATGATATTTAATCACACTATGGAGAGTTTCGATGTCGGTTTGGTGCCTGGTACGGGATAGACTACCTATTTTACAAGTAGCAGCTCTTTAACATTGGTTGGTAATCTACCTAGGAAAAGGAAATCTCCAAAAAATAAAACCTGTGGCTTTGGAAGTTCCCGGTTTTGTCAATTCTCATGTCACACCGGCGAATGTCTTCTCGGGCCAGTAGGCGAGAGGAGTGAAGTGCAAGCTACACCCACTGAAAATATTCATCTCCACAGGTACTTCTTGTACACCAAATCTTAGTAAAATCATTGAATTGGTTGGCAAAAACCTAAAAATGCACTTGGACGCCTATATATAGAATGTATATGGTTGGAGTTTTTCCAATGCACCACTGAATCCAAACTCAACTCTCGGTTGTCTACAAGAATTAAAGTCTGGAGGAGAATTGATTGGGAAATGCTGTAGAAAATACAAGTATGTTACCGGTAAACCCACTGTGTAGGTCCTGTGGAGAGCAATATATAATCCAAATAAGAAGACAAAGTATGAGCTTAATACATCTTTATTACTAGTCACAATCGTTTCAATGTCACTCTTGTTTTTAGTCACATTGGACGTAAATATTTTCATGTGCAAATACGTAATACTTACGGTTGGTACTTTCCCCGGGCAAATTGCTTAACGGCATTTCGTCGGTCTTTATGGTCTGAGTTCAAATTCCACCAAAGCTGACTTTGCTTGTCATCCTTTCGTGATAAATAAATAAGTACCAGTTGTACATTGATTGTACCCACTTTCCAGAACTTGCTGCTCTTGTGCCAAGATTTGAAGTGACACCTCAGCAGACTAGTATCAATGGCTGCGCTCTTACGATGTACCACAATGTAAGAGCAGACGAATATTTTTGCTGCATTTATCGTACAAGCAATTCTATCTGAGATCGTGTGCCGAAATTGAAACAACCAGTTTGTGGAAGAGTGAATTCAACCATCTGAAAACCCATAAAATGAATTAAATTCGCTTTCCATTTATTTCTCGAGGCGTCAAAATGTTTGTCGCGCAACTTTCACCTGGTATTTGTTACAATAACACTACTGCAATTCAAACATAGTTTGAGGACATGTTTAGAGACAATAGAGCAGAAACTGAAGAGTGGCCTTTACATAGTTAAGTACGACTCAAGAAATGGCTCGAGGACTGCTTAAGCGTGTGTAACTTAGGGGCAAAGAGTGGTGAGATTTAAGAAATAGCTCAACTCCAAATATTTATCAAGTGACACCATTTTGATTCTGTTACATCTTCTGTAATATTGTTAACTCTTGTCAAACTCTACCGCTCTCCTCCACACACTCTCTCTCTCTCTCTCTCTCTCTCTCTCTCTCTCTCTCTCTC
>NC_068983.1:97299541-97300608 GCF_001194135.2 Octopus bimaculoides
CTCCCCTCCCTCCCCCTCTCTCTCTCACACACTCTCTCTCTCTCTTACCTCCCTTCGTTTAATCGAATTTCGTTTCATCACGTCACTCCACCCTTCTCTAATCTCCTTTCCTCCATTGCAATTAAATTTCTTCTTTATCTCTTCCTCTCTTTTTATGTTCTGTATATCTTTCTCGGTCACCCCACTCTCTATCTATCTATCTATCTATCTATCTATTTCTTTCTCTCCCTCACTGTCTACTTTCCATTCCTTTCATGACTTACTATTTCTTGTATTTCTTTATATCTCTTCTTTTCTCTTTCTCTTATTCTCTCTATATCTCTATCCATCAGTCTCTCACTCTTTTTCACTCTACTTGTCTTTCTTTATCTCCCTCCTCTTCTCCCCTCTTTCTCTATCTATCTATCTATCTATCTATCTATCTATCTATCTATCTATCTATCTATCTATCTATCTATATATCCCTTTCAGCTTTAAAATCCCTCATGTCAAGCCAACTGATATCTTTGACTTCGTTCCCGCCAAAACTCTTCCTTCTCTCTTCCCTCTCCTTTCCCTCTTCCCCATCACTCACATTCTCCCTACTCCTCTTTCTGTTCCCTTCTCGCTTTCTCATTCTCTCAGCCGTTACCTCTGACGTAATAGCTTCCATTGCTTCCAGCATGTTTTATAGTTTATCGTCTTGTATTGACGCCTCCTCACCGAAATATCGCTTCTAACTACTCACCTTTGACCTCATCATTGTCACCCTGTCTGTCAATCATCGTAACGTTAGCACATCCCACATACGCACATACTCAAGGACGTACACGCCATGAACAAAAAGGCAAATTCACATACACGCGATTAGACTCCCAAACCACACACACAGACGCACAGAGCAATATATAAATACTCAGAAAAAACACGTACACACGCAGGAAAACGCAAAGAAATACTAGCACACATAGACATAATTGCAGAGATACAGACGCGTGTGAGAGAACACATATAAAGACATGCAAACAAATGTAAACGCGCGTGCTGAAACACACACACACACACACACACACACACCCACACACACA
>NC_068983.1:97300618-97302481 GCF_001194135.2 Octopus bimaculoides
TACTAGCACACATAGACATAATTGCAGAGATACAGACGCGTGTGAGAGAACACATATAAAGACATGCAAACAAATGTAAACGCGCGTGCTGAAACACACACACACACACACACACACACAAATACACACAAACACGCGCGCGCACACACACACATGCAAGCACACAAACACACACAAGCTTGCATGTCATGGACAGTAATAATGAACAGATATGCACACTAACACGCACACAGAAATACGAGCGTGCGTATACACAGACATACACGCAAACATACGCACATACAGCCATATACACGTATACAATCAAATATTGGAACAGATGTGACTTACAAATGCACGAAAACATAAATATACATATAGGCGTAGGAGTGGCTGTGTGGTTAGAAGTTTGTTTCCCCATTACATGATATCGAGTTCAATCCCACTGTGTGGCACATTGGTCAAGTATCTTATACTATAGCTTCGGCCGGACCGGATCTAGTTATTTTCATGCGCAAAATATGCGTTTTTTAAAGACAGTAACGGCTATAATAATAAAGTTTTCCAGTCTAATTGCTTTGAAGGTATGATATTGTGGAGATAAAAATAGGAAGAAAAAGTTACAGAGGTTTAAAAACCGAAATAACTGTGTATTTATAGCCAATAGCGAGACAGACATTTTCTGCGTTTTGCGGGGCGGTGTCAAGTTTAAGGTTGTACCCTGTGAAATTTATAGTCTAGCGTCTATGAAGTGACCTTTTCATTGTGGGTTTCTAAAAGAATAGAAATACCTAATAAAATCAACATGTATCATCTTAGTGTTTCTTTTGTGTCTTCATTGAATCTATATTTTTATTATTATTTTTCAATTTGAAATATTAATATATTTGTCAGCGTGTGTTTAATTTATGGGTATTTCAATATAATGATTACCTGTCATGTATTTGTCTACGTCATTAATATATAAGTGCATATGTGTGTGTGTGTGTGTGTGTGTGTGTGTGTGTGTGTATGTGCGAAAAGGGGGCGTCTGTCTTCAAAGCTTCAAAGTTGTGTAGCGGTTTCATGCTTGGATTTGTAAACTACGATAAGAATAACACTAGTCAACAAAGAATTTGTCCCAAGAAAAAGAATACCTGTAACTTATATGTTTTTGCATGCAAAAAAGTTGAGTCAAATTATCTGAACTAAGTTCACATATTCCATTCACCTTCATAATGCTAAGAAACTGTGTAAGCATCGCAAACATCTTTTGCTCTATATGAAAAATATGTAAAATATTAAGACAGTTGGTGAAAAATATCTATAATAAAATTCTAATATAAATTTTTATTAAAACAAAACACGAGGGTGAAGTAAATCTCGTGGTGTGAAGAATCAATACAACATGCGGGTAGAACACAACACAATGTGCGGTTGTCACAGTAACGAGCTGTTAATGCCTCGCTGTGTGTTGATTGGGTAATTTTAGCCAATCAACAGACAGCGATGCATTAACAGATTGTTACTATGACAACCACACAATGCGTTGTGTTCTACCCGCATGTTGTATTGATTCTTCACACCACGAGAATAACTTCACCCGCGTGTTTTGTTTTAATAAAAATTTCCCAAATTTCCCAGCATTAATTCCAAATAACATCAGATTCTTTAATTTACGAGATAAAGTAAATGGTTGATCGTAATCAAAATTCAGAGTTGTATCGATACACCAAAGTTGAAAGCAATCTCAGCAAAATTAAAGGGGCTCATTTTGCGAATGAAAAGACTAGATCCGGCCGACCAAAGACTTGTGAGTGGATATGGTAGACGGAAACTGAAAGAAACCCGTCGTGTGTGTATATGCATATATATATATATGTATATATATATATATATATATAT
>NC_068983.1:97303811-97306675 GCF_001194135.2 Octopus bimaculoides
CTTAGTAAAAAGATTATGTGTAAGGGAGGTAAGTAGTTCTGGATTTGGTGTAATTAGAGTAGATCTGGATTTGTAGTGTGAACGGTTATGGGATGTTTGGGGGTTAGTGATAGTAAATGGAAGATTAGTGGTGTTCTATATTATGTTATGTGTTTACATTTAGTTGAGGAATATATTTATTAATGAAAATTGCCTCTTTATTCATTCTTTGTCGTGTTGATGTGTTCTGTGAACATTGATAGAAGGGAAAAATTAGGAAATTAGGATTAAGATTCCTCGCACACCTTTCTATGTGTCCGCTGACCTGTATCTGTCTGTAATGTGGGTGGCGGATTTGTTTTTTGTGGAGCTTAGTCCTTCTACGGAGTGATTTCCTGTTTGGCCAATATAGTTATTACTACATCCTAAGCATGTAATGGCATAGATTAGATTTTCCGAGGCACAGGTGAAATTTGATTTAATCTTAAAGATTTCACCTTGTTTAAAGTGGAACTCAGAACCCTCCAAAAGATGGGGGCAAGTCCCACAGTTAGGTCGACCACATTTTTTTACTTTTGGTTCTGTTGTTAATGGATACAGTCTTGCGCTGGTTAATATTGTTTTAAGTGATTTAGGTTGCATTTTACTTTTAATAATTTTGTGTGAGTCTAAAATTTTGTTCATTGTTTTATCTCTTGTGAGGATGGGAATATTTTGGATGATAACGTTAAAGGCTTCGTTGTTTCTAGGGTTATGTGTGGAAATGTATGGGAGTATTTTAAAGTCTGGTTTAGTATTTCGGTTGACTTCCCATAATGTTTGTATGTCTATTTCCTTTGCTCGGTTGATTCCATTATTTATTAAAGATTTTGGGTAATGTCTTTTGAGTAGTATTGATCTGAGTTCAAGGAGTCTTCGTTCACGAGTATCGGGGTCCGAAACTATGGTACAGATTATTTTCGCTAGTTTATAAGGTATATTAATTTTTATGTGTTTGAGGTGGCATGAGTTAAATAATAGGTATTGTTTAGAATCTGTAGGTTTATAGAAGATGTCTGTTTCTATGTGGTTATTGACTATTTTAATGAGGATGTCAAGAAAAGGAGTTGTTTGCTGCTGTGTTCCATAGTGAATTGTATGTTGCTATTAATATTGTTAAGCATTATTTTGAAATCGAGGAGTTTGTCCATGCTGTCGTTCCAAAGTATAAAGCAATCGTCCAAATACCTCTTCCAGTTCTCCTTTAAATAGCAATAAAAAGAGTTGCCATATTTTTGTAATGAAGAATGATATATTTTAAGTTCTAGGTAACCCATTACAAGGTTCGTAATCACTGGCGCAGCTCGGGTTCCCATTGCAATTCCACATTTTTGTCGATAGTAAGCTGTATCAAACATGAAATAGTTGTTCAGTAGGATGAATTTGAGTGCTGCGATTATGAATCTGTGGTTGATGCGCCCTGGGATCTCTTTTGGGTATTTTTCTAGCCAGAAGGAGATCGCTTCTATACCATAATCGTGTGGGATATTGGTGTACAAATTCATCACATCGAATGATACTAATAGGGTTCCTTTACTTATTGTCTTCGGGAAGTGGTTTAGCATATCTAAGTCATCCTTGATGAAGCTTCTCACATATTTTAGAAAATGTTTGAGCAAGATGTCGAGGAAGTTGCTCAAACGGTAGGTTTCACAAGCAGGACCAGCAATGATGGGTCTTAGTTTGAGGTCAGTAGGGGGAGGAATATTAATGCAGAGGCTTGGAGAAACTTTGCAAGCTTTACAAATATGTGGATTCTTGTGTATTTTGAGTAATCCATAGAATAGACTAAGTCTGAATTTAAAATTGGATAAATAGTCAATTTCATGTTCAGTTAAACTCTTTCCATATATTTGAAGTAAGGAAGATAAGTTTTTAAGAGTCTTCTGTGGGTTGTATTATACTATCATCTCATAGTAAATATTATTTTCCAACATGGATAGTATTAACTGTGTGTCCATCACCGCTACCCCACTTCCTTTGTCGGCTTCTTTAATGGTGAGGTGTGAATCATTTTTTATCTCAATTAGTTCTTTCCATTCGTTTACATTAAGGTTGGATTTAATTTGTTGTTTTTGTAGGGTATTGAAAGGAAAACTGGTAATGTGTTCACAAAAATCATCAAGTGCTTTATTTCTGCCCTTTGTAAGGCAGTATTCACTTTTGTTTTTTACTATAGACTCATCTTCACTGGTGTAGTTGTGTAGTGCTTCTGCGAGGCGTAATTTTCGGCAGAAATCCATAGTGTTATCCTTATTTTCATTAGGGTTCGATCTGCGAGGGGTTGGAGTAAACTTTAAACCTCTTGCTAGAATTCTAGTTTGTGTAGCACTTAGGATTTTCTTTGATAAGTTGATTATCTTCGGTTGTTCTTGTACATTTTGTTCCATTTCACATCTCTGTTTCTCTGATTTAAGTCTAAAAAATGGTTGTAGTAGGTCGATTGTTGTGGACAGTCTCTATTGTGTTTGGTTTGCTGAGGAGAAAATGGGTGTAAAGTGTGTCCGTGGTAATATGTTGGTGGTGGAGTGACTGTGGAAAGGGCTAGATTATGGTTGTACTGAGGGTTGTTATATTGTCTATGGTTGATGTGGTTAGGGTTAAATTTATTTTTAATGTTGTAATGTGGGTGGAGGGAGAAGTTAGGTTGTCTAGTTAGGTTGTGTCTTGTTGAATGATTGAAGTAACCATGTTGAGGGTTAAGTCTCGGAGGTAAATACTTCCATTTATTGTGAGATGATGGAGGTGGATTGGTAGGAATTAGTTCCCAAAAGTTTAGGTTAGTCTGGAGGTTTCGATGGAATCTTTGATTTGCATGTAGGATGCTATGAGGATTATGTCCAGAC
>NC_068983.1:97309756-97311528 GCF_001194135.2 Octopus bimaculoides
ACACACACACACACACACACACACACATGTTCAGATAGGTTTATTACCTGTCTCTTTCTAGCAGTGTATAACAAGAAATGATAAAGGCAAAAGAAGAAATGCCCCTCTACCATCTCTGCTTATATAGGTAGCGGCTAGCCATTAGAACATTCTAGATAGTTCTACAACTTCCCATTCGATTCTAATGGACAGTTTCGCATACCAGCAATTTCTGTTGGACAAATTTAGATGCTAGCGACCTCCACAACACCTCCCTACCAAAACTGATGCTACACTAAAAGCATCAACAACAAAGTGTCTCGCTGGGCTTTGGTTTTATCTTGGATCGTGTTGGGTTGTCTGATCCATACTCTGGTACAGGCGGTTTGGTCTTGGGTAGAAGTGGTCAGGTGTCTCTGCGTTTGTGGCACTTCTTCCAATATCTCCAGTGGATGATTAGTTGGATGCTCAGAAATAATGGAAATACAATAATCACGCGCCATATCACGCTTCACTTATCGCGCCCGCAGTACATCGCAGATTTTTCTGGTCAATATATGCAAATTTATATCGCAGTCTTCTTAGTATATCGCATGTTTCTGCGGCCGATAGGTATTTATATTTTCTTAGATTTTAATTATTTCTGTGGTAAAATAAGCATTTTCACGTCTAAAAATTAGTAAATTAATAAATAAAAATACAGTACAGTACTGCACTGTTTAACATATTAATTAAAATATATTAAAAGTAAATAATATAATATTTATAAAACGTTTACCGTAGATGAGTAAACAAAGAATCGCACATACTGTATGGAACACGATCTCGAGAGGCGAGTGTGCAGTGTTGCTGTGCATTTACAATAAAATGAATATATACAACTTACAAAAATAATTAAAAAAATAACCAGTGCAGTAGTATTTACTTCGCAGAATTTTACCTATCGCGGGTTTTTGGAACGTAACCCCCGCCATAGTCGAGGGATTACTGCATTTTCATATACGTTTATATATATAAGTTGGGTCATCCCATAAAGAATGCGGTTTTTTCAATTGCATGAACTAAAAGCAGGTATTAATTTTACCTTGTACTTATTCTTAGTGCAAGTTTTCAAGAGTGCAGTTCGATTTTACCAGCTATTTAGTCAAAGCTATAAAGGAGCATATTCGGCATATTTTGCTGTATGATTTCAATAAAGACAACAACGCAACGAAAAGTGCGAGGAATATTAATGCAGTATATGGAAATCGGACAATAATCGTAGGCTAGTCTCAACGGTAGTTCCAAAAGTTCCGGGCTGGAAACTAAGGTCTAGAAGACGAGCTTCGTCCTGGAAGATCTGTAGATCTCGATGAGGACGTGGCGATTAAATTTACTTGTTAGTATAGTTACTACTTTGATCTCTTGGGATTTTACGAGTGGCTATTTTGCTTGTTGCAAATCAGTGACCGATGGTCGCTTTGTTTACAATATATTGTTGGCTAGAGCGAACCCTGGACCAGGTACTCGCGACTGATGATAAGACAACCAACTCGAAACTGAGTCAGTCTTGCGATACTGTTCTCTGCTAGAGGATGGTTGTGGTTCGCTCCCCCTGCTAGCAATGTTTATTGTATATTATAGAGTGCAGCACCGCACTGATAAGTAGCTGGCGGAAGAACTGCCTGGAGTTAAACCAGTAGTAACACGGGACAGCCACTCTGATGTGGCGATTAACTTTATACATACATACATACATATACACACACACACACACACACACACACACACACACACACACACACACACACACA
>NC_068983.1:97312753-97314337 GCF_001194135.2 Octopus bimaculoides
TATATATATATATATATATATATATATATGTATGTATGTATGTATATGTATGTATGTATGTTTGTATGTATGTATGTATGTATCACGCTAATAAAGCTTCGTAACTTCATAATTCATTCTTCCATAATTATTATTACGTCATAATGAGTGATACTTTGCTGAGCGAGAATTAATGACTGTAAAAGTTATATTTTTTTCCTATTCAATAGTATCTATGTACAAATCAGATGCAAAGCCTTTTACGACGAAGACGATGCATTTAATGAATATTTAAGCATGTATCGAAACAGTATCCTATTCTATTGAATAGCATTGTCTCTACTACAACAGCACTACTTAAGGTAGTTCGACCTCATGTGGTGGAGTCTTATTGTCGTCAATGTTGTCTTTAGAAGGTTCGGAACGTTTATTTTATCAAGATTTAAAATAATTGAAACATTTATTGTTCTCTTTGTTTATTTTTTCGTTACCGTTGGGGATTAATTAATGAATTCGCTGATCGATTAAATATTAAACTAGAAAACATGGTGAACTAATAGATTTAGACTCTTTGTTTTGCTCTCATTGATAAAACGATCACATTAAAAGAAGATTGTTGGTTTGATTTTAATTACATGTTGATTGTATTAATATATTCAATTATTAATCAATTTAGCTTGCATATTTTTTAGAACAGACGTCTTTGGTGAATCAGAATATGGTTATCAATAGGAGAACTGGCACCATTTCTATCTTAATTTGAGCTGCGTTCTTCCCTTCTTTCTTTTTCTTTTTTTTTTCTTCTAAGGAATCAACTAAATTACATAGAAAGAATTTGTCTCGTAATAGACCAACATTAAGGAATTACGTATCGTAGTTTTTTTCTTTTATTACAAGAATGAGATTAATTGTTGGTTTATTTAGAATTAGGGGAAAATGAAATATTTCTTGTAAATGTTACATAAATGTAATTGGATATATATAATGTAAAAGTGTATTTATTATTATCCGGATAACAGAAGTAATTTGTTGGAAAAGTGAACTTAATAGTAACTGTATTATTAGAATGTATTCTTGAATGATGTTTTGTTAGGTGTACATGTCGTCCATCACTCTTACATAGTTAAGACATAACATAGTAGAGGTAATGGAAATTCTTACTGGGATAAGATAAAATAAAACAAAAGTCGTTATTGTAAATATAAAGGAATATAATTTAAATACTTATTGTTTCTTCCTCTTCCTTTTCCGACTAACACTACAGCCAATAATAATGATAATAATAGGGCTACAGAAAATATTCTGCTTAATACCACATATTTGCTTGTCAGTTGTTTGACCTTAACCAGTTGAGCATGTCCCTTAGTGGCTGATGATATGTGCATCTCTAATCACGAGCAGAAGTAGTGGGGGAGCATCATAGCCATGTGTTGAGAGGAGTTATTTGGAGTTTGAATAATTCACCTTTGGAAACATGGGTGTTTTGCTCAACATCCTTAAACAAACCTTATTCAGGGACCTTTTGAGCGGGATAGGCTACTCGACCTGAAGAAAATTCTAACTAAGCCCCACCTGCGAGGTCATGCGCTGTTTATTTTGATATGA
>NC_068983.1:97314902-97321996 GCF_001194135.2 Octopus bimaculoides
TGATTAAGTCGATTACATCGACCCCAATGCGTAACTGGTACTTATTTAATCGACCCCGAAAGGATGAAAGGCAAAGTCGACCTCGGCGAAATTTGAACTCAGAACGTAACGGCAGACGATATACCGCGAAGCATTTCGCCCGGCTTGCCAACATTTCTGACAGCTCACCGCCTTTAATGATGAGGATGATGATGATGATGATGATAACAATAATAACAATAATAATAATAATAATAATAATAATAATAATAATAATAATAATAATAATAATAACAACAACAACAATAATATATATATATTTTTTTAATTTCTAGCTACGCGGGCTCGAAAAGATACGGAAAATAGGAAGAAACGTTAAAGAAGAAACTTGTAACACCGTGTGGAGTGGGACGGATAAGTTATTTAAGAACTTAATCAATAGGTATAATCGGATGAATTAAAATCTATGAAACACAAATATTTAGACAGGACAAATTTAAATAAATATACGTAATATATGATAATGAAAGCGAGATATTTATATAAAAATTAAAATTTCATTGATATCGATGAGGGTAGCCACGTTCTTGATTACGCTTCCTTCTACTTTTTATTTGTACTGTCCAAAGATGGAGCTTTCAAAATTTTCCAAAGGCTTGGGATTATAACGAGCAAGTGAAAACCCACGTCCTCTGCATCGTTAAAATATTACACTACGTAAAGTTTATTCGGTATTTATACTAGTATTCTGCTTTCTTTTTATTCTGTTGAAAGTGCAAACCCTTATTCTTCTCGATTCGTACTTCTTTTGCAGATTCCTGAGATTTGTTTTTCCAGTGAATGGTTGTGAATTGCATTTCCTTCTGAGAACAGAATGATTTCTCGCTAATGGATATTTATTTCTCTTTCATAACGATGTGAATTATTTGCCACTGAAATATATTCCTTCTTCACAGATGTTTTGCTCCAGCTTGCATTTTTATAGCGTTTTAAATGACTTTTTCTGGCGAAATTTACTTATCCCTTTCAGCCATTATAGGGTCCCCATTCCATCATAAGATGGTGAGGTTCTGCTACGAGTGGGTACAAAATGGTAGTTATTGTTGTTGGTGTCGTTTCTTAACCGGTTCTAGTTGCGAAAGAGACTTTAGGGTCTCATGTTATGATCTTGGTGATAAGGAAGAGAGAGTTTTCTTTGCCAACTCACGAATAGAGTAGACAATGTCCACGATGTCTTCTTTTTGTTGGTGGTTTTGTGAAGAAAGCCTTTAAACGGATTTTTCTTACATCCATGTAGCAAGTCGTCTGCCTTGGATACTGAGTTTTAATTTTTTCTAAGCGCCACTATAGGACTCATTACTGGTATTGTTTTGTAATCTTACAGGGTCATGAGAACTTTATGTCTACGGTATTCCCATACAACCACATATCACCAACTGTTACATCAACACTGATCACGTACACATATTGCGGCTGGAGAAGGTGACTACTATGTCGACCTCTCACTACCACTATTCAGGAGTAGACTTCATCACGCGGTCTGACGGTGACCCTTACAATTTTTTTCCCTAAATACTACTGGTCCAGTTTATGCGTTGTTACGAACTAGAAAATTTGGGCTGGTGCTCTCGAGCCGGTCCCTTGTTTTAAAGATGAGCCTGTAGTCTATTTCAAAGATGATACACATGCCCCTTTAAAGAGGCATGTGTCCTACCTCTTACAATGAAAGATATAACACTTAAAATACACGAAAGGACTGTTCCCAACTATTGCTTGAATAGAGGGAGGAAAATGTAATATTCAGAGGACAAAGGAATTTTCCCATCTTAAAAAAATATTGAGTGGTGAATAGATAGATATATGGAGTTCTCTCATTCAACTTAGGCGGAGAGTTCTTACCCGCTAGTGGATGGATTATTTGTATCAAATTATATATTGTTTAATTTTTAAAAAAATTTCATCTTGGTGACATGACCAGGTTCAAGGCGATGGCTGAGAGCTTAGTCACTCTATCAATGCAAGAGAACGCTATCGCGCACTGAAAAGATCAGTTGGATTTTCCAAATGGGGAGAGAGATTGCTTCTACAAGCAGACGACCAGGTTCAAGGCGATGGCTGAGAGCTTAGCCACTCTATCAATGCAAGAGAACGGTATCACGCACTGAAGAGATCAGTTGGATTTTCCAAATGGGGAGAGAGATTGCTTCTACAAGCAGACACAATGGCGAGCTTCTTCTGCACTGTTTCGGACTGGCAGCTGAAGTTTCCGCAGCACATGGTACCAACATTGCTCCAATCAGACATGGTCATCACCGCTGAAGCAACAAATTAATTGTGTATACTGCAAGTTACAATACTCTAATGTGAAGAAATTTCAAGGAAGTGCTAGAACAGTTGTCAACTGCATGTTGGGACATGAGAGGTTCTATTTTGTAACTTGACATCTTGCACCACCTTACTAACAAATAACTAGTTGATTGTTCAGGAGGACCTGGGCAAAATCCTTTTCTGCTTTACTTGAATTATATTGTAATTTAGCAAATGTTTATTCATCTAATTGGAAATTACTTTGGAGAACTGTTTGTAGATTACTGGCAGACAAATGCTGGGACGATATTAAGAAAGTTCCTTTATTCATGCATCTTGCAGACGTCGTTATCCTATAGGTAAGGAGCCATCTAGGCATCTGGTCTGGATTGTTTAAAAGTGTTAAAGGATCATTTACTTAGAAGTAAAGTATACCAAACGACAACCATAAAAAATTATGGATATTGTTAACATTCATAGTATTAGGATGTTGTTAATATCCAGTCGTTCGCAGTTCTGAAATTGTTTAAAGTAAGATTAAAATCCGATGCTGTAACGGTTTGGAGAGAAGACTTCTTATTTTCTATTGTTGAAACATTGTTACTTTGAACTCCATTAGTCAATTTTAGCCTCATATGATAAGTTGTGTTGCCGATGCTGCAAAAACCTTTGCGATTTGCAATAGGTGAATCCAAGACAAACTTTGCTTGGTATGATACTTTGTATAATAGCCTAGTAACAAATCTGGCTTCACTAAGGTTTTAATAAAAGTAGGTCGACTATCATTATTTGGCAGCTGTCATAACTAACCAACTCCTGGAAGAGGTTGGAGGTATTTTGTATTACGGTGTCTAATATTTGAGCGGTGTAGATGATTATATCAGGCGCTTCATCTCCTTGCTTCTGCACATTTAGATTTCGAGAGACACTGCTGCGGAATACAAATATGTTGAAGGGCATTTACTAGTACTGAGCACATAAATATTCTGTCTAAATAGAGAGTCATTGTTACGCTTATGCTCTAGAAAATCTGAAACCAAAGTGATTAGCAGTAGTTAGCACGACACTAACAGAAATCAAATTGTTAATGGGAGCAATCTTTAATATGAACAAGACTTGGAGGCCTTTAACTCGTTTGTTAGAGACGCTAGTTCATACAGGTCAGTATCATTTGTTGAGCCGAGTGTCCGTTGAAGTTTCTTGCAGTATGCTTTTATCCAAATGTTCAAGTGATATGAAATAGGAAGAGACTATAAATATTGTGATCAGTCTCACACAGAAATTAGCTGAGTGAAAGCTATTGCTAACCGTCTGTCTTTTTCCATTTTGCATCTGACCGGATCCGGTCCTCAACTTTTCCATTTCTTATAGAAAAGACGGTTTCCAGGGGTAATAATGTCCATCTAATACCAATGTTAGGAAATCCAATCACCATGCATCCATTCAATGTTAGGTAATCGATAACTTGTGCAGTTATATCCAAAAGCCATTCTCGCAACTAGAATGGATATCACTGTCAGAAGAGTCCGTCCTGGAGGTCATGTCATCTTGTTCTAGCAAGGACGTTTTCGTTGGTACAGAGAAACTGGTAGTTTCTTCTACGTAGTTGCAATGATAAAAGAGGTAATGTGGTAGACTAAGAACCTCAAGTTTTACATGTATCTCTTAAGATCGAAGATGAGGATATGTACTGCCATCCAGTGAAATGTACAGAGAGGACGTGGGGAAAGCGACCTGCTTGATATGGGTGGATAGGATTTGCTTTGATATGGTACTGTAGGCTATCTACCGAATAATGGAGGTGGGCACCTAATTTTCGTTGTCAAAGACATCTGAAATTCATAATAGGCCACAAGCAGGGGTTCAACCTATAGAGACCATTCCATATTTTATTTCTTTGTATATTCCTTTTTGTTGTGTTTCAGGATTGTCTTTATACTTGATGTAATTCGTTTTGTAATTTCACTCACTCAACGTTACGGTGGCGATAATGAGAACGGTGTTACTATTAATTTTTAAAATATGATGTTATAGGAAATTATCTATTTTTCAATGTTTAATTTATATCAAATTTTTAAAATGTCCTTAAAAATATTGTTGTATAATAACCATAGTTCCAACCCACACCATAGTTTATATGGCTTTGTCCATCTCCCCACATTTCTGTGACATTCATGTTGTTGAAGTATGTACTAAAATGGTCCGCGTAGAAATGATAAAAAGAATTCTTGTTCTTGTCATTAACATAATTAAGGTGGCGAGAGAGCAGGATGGTTAGCACGCCGGGCAAAATGCTTCGGGGCATTTCATCCCCCTTTACGTTCTGAGTTCAAATTCCGTCGAGGTTGAGTTTGCTTTGCATACTTTCGGGGCGCATAAAATAAATATTTGTCATGTACTAGGGTCGATATAATCGACACGTTCCATCTCCCAAAATTTCAAGCCTTGTGTCTATAGTAAGAAGGATTATTATTATTATAATTAAGGCAGCGAGTTGTCAACATTGTTAGCAAGCAGAACGAAATGCCGCCAAGCAATTTTCTCTTCATATTCTGAATTGAAGTTCCTCGAAAATTTCAGGCCTTGTACCTATAGTAGAAAGGATTATTATTATTGCTGTTGTTGTTGTTGTTGTTGTTGTCGTCTTCATCCTACTCCTCCACTTCTTTCTCGCCTCCTCCTCCCCCTCATTATTATTATTATTATTATTATTATTATTATTATTATTATTATTATTATTATTATTATTATTCGTGGTGGTGGTGGTCGTCGTTGTCGTCATCGTCGTCGTCTAGGTAATAGTAGTAGTAGCAGCAGCAGTATTAGTAGTAGTATTAGTAGTAGTAGTAGTAGTAGTAGTAGTAGTAGTAGTAGTAGTAGTAGTAGTAGTAGTAGTAGTAGCAGTAGCAACAGCAACATTGCATTATTGTTATTTTGATTATAATAATAATTGAAAGTATATCCTATATAATTATATAAGGTTCAATGCGTAAGCAGCACTACAAGTCTCGTGGTCCTTTAACTGACATCTTGGCCATCAGTGGATTATTTCCCGAAGAAAACAGAAATGAAGTTGAACAAGATCTCGCCAAACAAAAATATGTCTACTGGAGATTGAGAGAAATTAAAGAAGAGTTGAAGGATCCCAAATTTCACCGAATTTTGAAGCGTTTCTCAACTCTGTTTCGTACCCCTGAGAATATTATTTTTCGATGGTTCTTTTACTGCAAACTCACTAAAAGACGTCAGGTGGAACGATTTCCTGGGCTTGCAAAACTTAACAAGAATGAAAAACTAACAGATGGTTTCGTTTCAATCTACGAAAATCGATCCATTACAAAATATAACAAAAATGAACTTATGGAAAAGATTTCGGGAACTGAGAGTGACGACAGCAAGGACAGTTGTTTATTCGAAAAACTCATACGAGATCTGAAACATATACATTCGGATGAAATTCAAGTAATCAAAGATGAACTTATAGCAGAACTCATAGATCTGAAACCGGCTTTGGAGGTTGAATTACGCGCTATCAAACCGCTTGATATCAGCAAATTTAGAACAAAAATACCTATCCCTCAATTACCCGTTGAAGACAAACACATTTCAACCCAGCCATATACCTTCGGTTTCTTCTGGAATAAAAGCCGTTTCCATACACCGCTTCCATTCCACACTAGGAAGTTAGAGCCAATTGACATTGATCTTTTAGGGTAAAGGAATTGATAATTTAAACAGTACAATGCTTTATGCTTATTTTTCGAGAATCTGGTTCATATGAAACAGTAAGACTTTGGAAACATTCAGAGATACGAAATCAACAGAATTTTCAGCCCATGTATCAGGTACGTATAGCAACATCTTTATCAATGAAAATTCTTCTTTTAAGAAGATAATTTTACATTCCATATAATCAGAGTCAGTTTATTCTATATAGGCTTGGCTTAGCTGTGTGGTTATGAAGCATGCTTCCCAACCATGTGGCTTCTGCTATAGCCCCTGCTGGACCAAAGCTTTGTCAGTGGATTTCGTAGGCGGAAACTAAAAGAAGCTCCTCGTGTATACATATATAAAATACACACACACACACACACATACACACAAACACACAAATATATATATACATACAATCCAAGACAAACCAACTGAAAAGAAGAATTACATAGGGTTATGTAAGGGCGAATTCAAGAGACGTTATGCAAACCACCTATATTCTTTCAGGCACATCGATGAAAATAATGCAGCTAAGTTGGCTAGCCGCGTATAGAATTTGAAAAGCAGCTCCACACTACATACAAATAAGTTGGGAATAGTAGAGACATCCAAACCATATGTTAATGGAGCAAAGAAAGGCTATTTATGCGTAGCAGAAAGATCTCATATTCTTCTTCGATCCACCAATTCTAACACATAGCTTAATTCGAGATCTGAAATTTTTAACAGGTGTAGGCATATGGACAGGTTTCTTTCATCGAATTGGAGGACACCACCGGCTCCGGATTGAGTCCTGCAGACATAGACTTATTTTTTATTATTGTGTTCTAAACTAGTTGTATTTAATGAGCTTTTTGCAATCAGGGAGGTCATGGATCGTAATTCTTGATTTCGTTCCTTTTCTCATACCATTTTTTGCACCAACCTTTTTCACGTTTTTTCCCGTTTTTCTGATTTTCTCACTGACCAACGTCCCTTATTTTTAAAACTTATATATAACACATAAACAGAGCCTGAACGATTGCTTTAAAATACATGGCGTATTTTATAAAAATGTTTGTTTAAAATATTAGTAGTTCTTTTGGCTGTGTATT
>NC_068983.1:97327980-97328435 GCF_001194135.2 Octopus bimaculoides
GCATGCACTCACACGCTCAGACTCGCCCACACACCTATACAAACGCACATACACACGCACACTTCCGCATACACACACACGCTAACAATCACGCAAACATACACACACACACACACCCAAGCATACACACCCTTGCACACATAACCCACATATACCCCCATTCACAAATACCTCCCACACACCAGACAACCCATACATACCCCCATTCACACATACCTCACATACCTCCCATACACCTACACACACACCTCCCACACACCTTACATATATACCGCCCACATACATGACAAACATTCATGCGCGCCCTCACACACCCATATAGACGAACGCACATATATACACACACACACACATATATACGCGCACGCCTACATACACAGCTTCATACACATGCACACACATACACACAGGAGTGCACACACAAAGTAACACACATACCTGGCACACATCCTTAC
>NC_068983.1:97330010-97334083 GCF_001194135.2 Octopus bimaculoides
TATATGATATATCGTTGCTATTATGCAAAAGTGTCGTAAGAACAAAGATTGCTTTTTCAGAAAACGAAAAGATAGTTCCACTATTCCATAGCAAACCGCTGTACTACATTTTGACAAATTTTGATATCTTGGCATCTGAAGCAGCTGGAGATACGATAGTTTGACCAAAAGAACCGCTTATTGCAAGCAAACATAAATATAGAAAATAACGCATTTAAATAGCAACGATATATATATAAACCCGTGTTTGTGTGTGTGTGTGTGTGTGTTCCTCTCACGGACACAGCTATCAAACCACATCATTTTGGCATTGATAAAATAAGTACCAAGTGATGACTGGGGAGGGAAGGATCAATGTAATCGACTTAGCCTCTATCCCTGAAACTTCCGGCCTCGTGCCAAACCTTGAAACCCATATTTGTATTTCCTAGATTGCTTCTTTTTTTGTGTGTGTGTTTGTGTATTACTCGAAATTGCTGGACCTCAACCGAGTTTCGATATACATGAGATAGCATTTAAAAGCTTAATCATTTTACTCGAATAACTTCTCGCTCTGATGGTTAATACGTCTCTGGAATAAGAATAACGTACAAAATATTTTTTATAAATAGTAGAAAGTTGACTCACTCATTTGGCGATCGGTCATAAATTTCACTTCTGTCGTTTTGCATTTAGTATCATTTTATTTGTGGCCGGCGAAATTTTGTGACAGCGTTTTGCTATACGCTTGAAACATCTTACGTAGTTATCCCTTGTCGTTGTTGTTATTATACACACATCCGCGTACCCACTTAAACATACACACATTCATATTTATATGTTGAGACCCCCTTTGGTCATGACTGACCATGGGATTGCACCTAGAAAGTTACCCTCCCAGGTACAAGACCGTGCAAGTTTGTTTATGGAAGACCAGCAGTCGCCCATGCATACCGGCCTCTCCGCGCCACCAGTGTTATCCAAGGGAAAGGCAAAGGCCGATACAGCTTGGCACCTGTGAACTGGAGCAACGTGAAATAAAGTATCTTGCTCAAGAACACAAAACGCAGCCCGGTCCGGGATTCGAACTCACAACCTCACGAACGCAAGCTCGACGCTCTAACAACTGAGCCATGCGCCTTCACCATATTTATATACATATATGATGATAAATACTTGTATATATATATATATATATATATATATATACATACATATATATATACATATGTATATATATATACATCCATATAGTTATACTATATGAATATTATAACCTATTTTATCAACCTACAACCTTAAAGTACCAGTCAAGTACATAACCGATGACAATTGCAAACAATTACCTGCTGTACCAATACACACACACACACACACACACACACACACAAACACACATTCTTTTATTCTTTGACTTCAATCCTTAGCCTGTGGCCATGCTGGGGCACCACTTCGAAGAAATTCTGGTCGGCACTACTGATTTTTTTTACCTGCTAGAAATAACGACACTACTGATTTTTAAAAAAATCCTGTTATCCTGTTAAAAATCATGTTCCTCTTTTACGAGGAAATAAACACAACACCGGTTGTCAAACCGTGGTGGCGGGCTGGACAAACATGGGCACAAAGACACACAAACACACTGACACTACACACATAGACATATACATGTATATATATATATGTGTGCGTGTGTGTGTGTGTGTGTGTGTGTGTAGATGGGGAGGGGAAAATAAACGACGGGATTCCTTCAATTTACGTCTACTAAATCTCCACTCACAAGGCTTTGGTCAGCTCGAGGCTATAGAAGAAGACACTTGCCAAAGATACCATGTAGTATGACTAAATTTAGAACCGTGTGGTTGAGAAGCAAGCTTCTGACTAGACAGTTACACCTGTGTCTGTATATATATATATATAAACAAAATGGGCTACGAGGCCAGTTGCATGTATATAAATTATATAGACAGGCAGATACAGGAACATCCAATACTGTACCATATAAATTCTTGATTCATTAAAAATTATCTCTGCCTCTAAATGATTTATCATAATGACCCAAACTCGCTCCTCTGTGTGTGGGTGCGCGTCTGTGTGGATGTATAACTCCACTGTGATAAACAAAGATATTTTGCTGTTTTGCTTCTGATTTTGTTAATTTACATACTTTTCTGGCAATTATCACCACACCAAATTTCATATATAACAAGAGCGCAAACCTCTACCAAGGCAACACCGACATCCTCCCAACGATTAGGCAGAGATAATTTTTAAAATAAGAATATCTGAAATAAACTCGAACGCTCTCTCAAACAAGAAAAATAAAAATGAACCCGGCCGCTCTCAAAAATTAAGTAAAAAAAAAATCTGGAAAAGTAATCCATATTCTTTGTCCGTACCCGATCAATCACCAAAATCTAATCAGTTCATGCCAGTCCGAGGCCAAACATCCCATCAAGCGGTTATTAAGATATCTTGTCCACGGACAAACAAACGCGATTGAAAACAATACCTCCGCCTTCGCTAAGGTGGAGGTAATAATAAAAGCGAAATTTTGTCTGTCCGTCTGAGATTCTTGATCGATACCTTTTTGGAATCAGGATGATCCCGGGATTGGAAATCTGGCCATCATCAGGTTCTTGAACATCCAGCATTGGGATTTCATTTAAAAGCACTTGGGTTGTTATTTCTAGCAGGTAAAGCTTGGCTGATTCACGCCATCTAGGTGGTGCTTGTCAGGTGACGTCAGATATCAATGGAGAGACAAATGACTTTTGCTTCGTTGGCATAAGAACTTTGGGACAAATTGGCCGACAGTTGGAATTTAACTTGGGACTAGAACGATAGAATGATTGCATTACAGAATTAATTTTCATCCATCCTTAACCTCTGTTTAAACACGACCAAGGCATATTGACATTACAGACGTATTATACTAATGCTATTTATAACCACTTAGTTTTGGGCCGGAGGCTCAGTTAACTGGAACTAGCCCAAAAGTCCGCACGGTGTACGGCTTTTAAGCTAGTATAGAATAAACGTTTTGCTTTCATTATAAAATAAATTCTAATTTTTTTTCTTTTTCTTTAGTGACGTCTAGAAACAGTTTAATATATTGAAGAAATATTAGAGGATGAAGAAGAGCATAAAGCAGACAGCAGAGATGACAATGAAACTAATAACTATAACTGCAACAAACTGACTTGGATTTCCTTTTTTTCATTTTGCATTTTATTGTTCTCAGCTTTTTACTTAACACTTTGATATACGCACGTACGTGTGTGTGTGTGTGTGTGTATGTATGTGTGTGTGTGTGTGTGTGTGGCGCCCCAGCTTGGCCGCAGTTTAATGACTGAAATATGTAAGAAAGTAATACATATATATATATATTACTCAAGTACATATGTAATGAAGTACGTGTGTACCTACATACACATACACACATTCACACCTGCATGCGCGCATGGTACGTACTCATTATATGTGTGAGTGCATGTGTCTGTATAGGCACGAATATATGTAAATACATTTGAGATAAACATGTGCATGCGTGTGTGTATACACACACCCATATATGTATACGCACACACATTTATATACATATACGCATACACATGTTTATCACAGATGTATTTACATATATTCGTGCCTATACAGACACACGCACTTACATATAATGAGTACGTACTATGCGTGCATGTAGGTATGTATGTGTATGTTGGTACAAATGTACTTGAGTATGCATGCCTTCATTCATGTATATAAATATGTAAGTATGTATGAATGTGCGCATATGAGAGTATTGTAGTTCGCTTGAAGCATTGTGTATTGTTTGTAAAGAATAAAAAGTTTTCAATGGTACAACAAAGCACTATAATACAAAAAATGGACTATATGATGATATTTCGGAATAAAATTCCTTCTTCAGATATTCTTCGAAAACCGATTATGGCAGCGACTTCATCTAAGAATATCTGAAGAAGAAATTGTATTCCGAAATATCACGGACTTTGGATAACTAAACTACAACAGGTATATAGTCCATTTTTTGTATTATAATGCATTGTTGTACCATTCAAAACATTTTATTCTTT
>NC_068983.1:97334635-97335482 GCF_001194135.2 Octopus bimaculoides
ATATATATATATATATATATATATATATATATATATACATATGTGTGTGTGTGCGTGTATGCATGTATGTATGTATGTATGTATGTATGTATGTATATGTCAGTGTGCAAGTACGTATGTATATATTCATGGAATATGTATCCTCTTGGTGAATAGTAGCAAAAGCTCTCAACGTTTTAAGGAGTACTGTCAATTGCATTCGTCATTGGTAAGTCATTGACTTTTGCTCTGTTTAGATGACATATGCATCATACACATCGGCAGCAACACGGCGTGTACAATATTTTGACGGCAGTCATTTCTATTTTACTTTATAACGCATTTTCCGTCGTTTGATTTTTCAATTGCTCATTTTATTCGATATTATATCGATATATTTGACTCCTTAAACTTATTTTAATGAACCTTCAATCAACAAAACATAATTAAACGTTCTGAGTTCCTTCTCAGTTTTATGTCTCTATTCCTCGATGCTTTCTTCCGACCTGTTTTTCTATTTTTGTATATTTTTTTTTTTCACTTCTTTCCATCTTTCTGTCTTACCTTCCCTTCCCTTCATTTTTACATACGAGAAGTGAAAGATTACTCACCGTATGTGTGAAGCAGACTTCAAAAAGCAACTACAGCAAAATTCAACAACTACTAACGCTGCTTACTACTACTACTACTACTACTACTACTACTACTACTACTACTACTACTACTACTACTACTACTACAAGATATTAATTTGATGTTAGGGTTTCGATAACATCAACCGCAGTACTTCACTGGTATTCTAGTTTTTCGGTTACAGACGAGTGAAAAGTAAAATTAGCCACAGAACTTAGAGCAGCGAAAGAGATTT
>NC_068983.1:97335766-97339156 GCF_001194135.2 Octopus bimaculoides
GACAAATAATCGATGCGGACATCGAAGACCTCCGTCTGCAGTTTGTCATTTCTCGCGAACATCTCAGTAAAGTGCCGCAGAAAAGCGGCCCACATCTTCTTAGACTCAAGTATCACGTGGCCTATGCGATCTGATCTTTTCATTTTGTTTTTAGTAAGTCCTCACGTTGCACATCTGCTACCTGGGGTCATCTGACGGCTTCAGCGCTCACCAGTCTTTTGTACGCACGCGCTTTAGCTCGCTGGGTGTAGCTTTTGTGTTTAGAGCTAAAGAATTGTTCAAATGCCATTTTCGCCACTACCATTTCGGCTGGGAACTCTTTTGTATGTTAGCTACTAAATCTCTCTAAGTCTAATACTTTCTGTCAATACTTCCTTAATTCAGCTTATAAATTCAACACTAATTTTCTTCATTTTTTTCTCCGGGCTTACCTGTCATCTAATATTTGCTTATGGCATCGTCAAAACCCACATCATTAATTCGCTAATTCTGCCTTGTCGTCTCCGCCGTAAACAAAGTGTTCAGCTTCCAACAACTGCGCGCTCATATTTCTATCTACGTTTACCTGATATCATGAAGTTGAAAATTCTGTAAACACTGAATCGGAAATATAGACAAATCACGCTATCCCCATCCGCTCTTCTAGAAGTGCCGCTTTCATACAGGGTGGTGCAAAAGTAGATATACAGTTATGAAAAAGGAAAGCATGTACAATATTCATTTATTTTTTATAAAAGTATTATTATGATTATGATAAATGTATTATAATGATTTATGACACTGAAAATATCAAAAATGAGGCTAATTTAATATGCTCATAATTTTAATGAATTAAGTATTATAACATTGATATGATACTTACAATATACCTATTTTTGCACCGCCACCCCTGCATACTATGTGGATGACATCTGTTAGCGGATTCGTCTTGTGGAGTCGATATCTGCCAAAAACGTGAAGATGCGAGATCAACTTTGAGAGGTTCTTGCATGCAACCTCATAATCATTAGCACAAGCCAATCCATACCTCCCGTATAAGATGTCATTTCAATCATTTACTAGCATCTACGTGAGGTGTATTCCGAAAGCCATCTCAGTGCTTCAGAAATCTAGTCGCTCTGCCCCTGTCGAAGTGGAAACATATTTTTCGTGCTCGTATCTCTATTCGCTAGTTTATTTGTCATTTTTTTTTCTCTTTGTCGTACATCTATGAATCGTTTTTTTTTTTTAAAATAAACTATTTGTAAATACCGTCTCAATGGTTAAGATGCTACTGCCATTGTAACCTATGATTGTCTCAGATATGTATGACTGACATGAGCATTTTATAACCGGAGTACAAATGACCTTTGTCAGAAATATGAAAATACAAAGTAAAACAAAAGAAATATCAAAACATTGCAAATCGCAGTAGTATGCAACGAAATTGCATTTCCCCCCGAATAATTTACAATCTATGTTGTTTAGAGTCACTCTGTTAAACCCAACATTTAGAGTAATTATTTTTGTCTCTAGCGCGATAATATTAATACGAATAGCGCTGGACGAAATGCTTAGTGGTATTTCGCCCTACGCTATGTTCTGAGTTCAAATTCCACCGAGGTCGACTTTGCCTCTCATCCTTTCGGGGTCAATAAATTAAGTACCAGTTGAGTACTGGGGTCGATGTAATCGACTACTCCCTCTCCCAAATGTCAGGCCTTGTGCCTTTAGTAGAAAGGATTATTATTATTATTATTATTATTATTATTATTATTATTATTATTATTATTAGTAGTAGTAGTAGTAGTAGTAGTAGTAGTAGGAAGGAGAAGAGGAGGGGAGGAGAGGAGCAGCAGCAGCAGCAACAGTTGTAGAAGCAGTAATATTAGTGCTGCAATTTTCAGTGTCACTAACCAGTACAATGAAGAGATGGACGACTATGGTCATGGAAAATCCGCCTGTCAGCCATGTTGCTATTCTAAGTCATAACGGTTTTGGTACTGTAAAACAGTAGGCGGGTTATATGGATATTATTAGTGATTATAAACATCATTAGGTTATGAAACACGTTACTATGATGTCTTTCAATTTAAAACATAGAGGACATAGAAATATGACGAAAGTTAATCAACGCGGAAAAACAAACATTGAGAAATAAATCTTAATAAATGCATTTTTCGACTTATATAGAAACAAACGAGGGGTAGATAGCACGAAGGAAAATGAAATTAAGAGTTGGTCGAAAGACATCTGAAGAGGCAGAGAGACAAATCAGAGCATGTGTTCAACATAAATGTTTTAGGAAGATAGGACAAAAGAAAGGTGCAATTAAAATAGCAGGAGTAATAGCAGATATAAGAAGTGGGAAGGAATGAGAAGTAAGAGGAAGTGGAAGAGAGTGGACAAACATCTGAAAAGGTGTCATATTGACCATATTGTTCTTATTGTTTAATCTTAGCCAAAATTCGGTCCCAACGTCCTACTAGAATGGTAGGTGGCGTGTAAGGTCAAATATACAGCATTTTATTTTGATTATTACAATTTTATTGACCTACTGAATAATTTAATGACAGTTGAATAAATTTAATTAAGAATATAGATATCATTCTTATTGAAATATTCATAAACGATTATTTGCGAAATATTGAAAGACTAAGACAATTACCTAGGCATTTTCGGATATAGCAGCGAGTTGGCTGCTATATATGACGTCCAATTAATGAACAGAAATCTCGCTTGTTGGTTCATATGTATAAACATAAATAAGACATAAAGGTATTGTTTGATTGTTTGAAGGAAACTTCACTGATATTTCCAACATTTTTAGATACCACTTTCAGGTACCCTTGTTGGAAGAGATAACATGTCTACCAGGCTGAGATATTACGTTGGAGGGACAGACGTAATAGAGGGAATTAAGAAGCCACACGGGGACTGGGGAAATCATAGAATTCTCTGACTACCACTTCTGACTTTCTTTGAAGCCGAATCCTGCTATCACACATATGGCTTTCCAACAGCTACCCTCTCCAGCCAGGATTTCCTCCATCAGCTTCACATAGTTGTCTGAATCGAGTCTAAATGCATGCTCAAGGATGTGGTGGCGGCATGAGTGACACACTAAAAAGCCAACAGCATTTTAGGAAACTTGATTTTCATCGTATCCATTTGATCTCGTACAGCCTTCGCAGTGTTTACAGGGCATTGAACAACGGATGAGGATGTCAGCATTTTGACACCCGGCGCGAATCATTATCATGCAAGTAACTCTTTTCCAATATTGAAATAGCTTCCATTCCTCTATGTCGGCTAACTTTTTCTCAACTACAGCTTTAATCTTTATGCTCTCTAACGCCATTGACTGTTTAGTAATATATCAAGGGGTTCCTGCAAATATATATATATATA
>NC_068983.1:97339593-97341319 GCF_001194135.2 Octopus bimaculoides
TATATACATATACATGTAGATAAATTATATATATAATTATATATATATATATATATATATATATAGACATATATATATATACATCTAATGTATATATATGTAAATGTATATAAATTATATATTAGAGCTGTGGGTAGCAAGGATATGACATAATATAAATAGAGAAATAGACAAAGAGAAATAGATAAAGAGCAAAAGAATAAAGAAAGCAAAAGTAAGGGTGAAGAAAAATAAAAGCATACAAGCCAATTAGGCATTGGGTCAGGGTTTAGGATTTGCTGGTTAAGAATAAAGGACAAAGGGAGGAGGGCAGAGATACACAGAATTTAGGGGTATTTTGTGAATATTGGTTGAAAGTTAGGGTAGTGGTGGTTACTATGGCAATCGAATAATAAAATCTAACTTTTATGGAATTGTAATGTGAAGTGTGAAGAGGAAAGAAGTAGGGTATTATTTTAGATACGAAAATGTATATAGGCTTGTTCGGACGACTTGTAATATTAGGACATGTTTGCCTGGAGAGGGAAAAGCTGGTAGTAATAGTAGAGTATTACTTATCAAGAAGGAAGAGGTTATATAAAAAAAAAAAACTACACGTAATACGGAGTTAGAGGAAAGACCAGATCGGATATTTAAGAAAGCCAGCAGTAGGGAGTAGTCTAATGATTAAACAATATGGAATGTTAAACAGATGGCGTTGACATTATTTAATTAATATAATTTCCATCGTGTAAATCAGGTAAAGCAACTCCGGATAATAGGCGCGGGTAAGAGGTTCATTTAATTAACGCAGCAAAAATAACAGTGTCTTGGTGTAAGGATTACTTACCTAGGAGAATTGGAAAAGAACTGGCTCGGGTGTGCAGGTTACTACTTCTAGGTTAGATATCTTTGCTATCGCAATTGCATAATACTGAATACATCACAGAATGGTTGTTAGTTCCTTCAGTATAGCATACCGTGCAAGTATATTAAGAGCGGTTAGAAAATGATGGTAAAGGGAGACCAGACTAGAAGGACTCAAAAACAAATAGGGAGATAGATTAACTATTGGTTCAATAATAGAGTGAGTAAATTAGATTGGCCCTAGGTTAGGAGCTATTATAGAGGTTATTTAAAGTATCTAAACGTGCGGGTTGTTTAAAGTATTCAAACGTGCGGGTAGTCTTATGTATACAGGAATGACGAAGGTCTAGTTTATCATGTAGTAAATTTTTACTATTGGATCTCTTTGAAATTTCAAACAGCCCCACGCAGCAAAGCTTGCACCCGTATCTGCTGTTTAAGTAAGTTTTAGCGACTCTAATGATGTTTCAACTCAAATTTAACATGTCCTTGAGCTCTCACTTCTTCGTGGTTAGAGAAGTCCTGTCGGCCCTATGTCTTAATTTAAAGGAAGGATAGTGGTTACGTAAGCACTCCTTGAGATTTACGGAGCAGCTGATATAAGTATAAGTATTGGTCTCCATTATAACATCACATTTGTAAACCACATTTACTGCTAGACATCGACCAGAAAGAGGTAACATTACGTTTCATCTGATGATTACGGCTTTTTGTAATGGAGTAACGTTCTCATTCTTTTAAAAAGATGCGTAAGAAAAAGCTGTAATGACCTGACAATTATTCATCGTATAGTATTATTCATTTGAGTGTATATATATGTATATATAAATATATATATATATTTGTGTGTGTGTGTGTGTGTGTGTGTGTGTGTGTGTGT
>NC_068983.1:97341653-97342117 GCF_001194135.2 Octopus bimaculoides
ATATATATATATATATATATATATATATATAGAGAGAGAGAGAGAGAGAGAGATAATATATAGATATATGCATATATCCAACTATGTGTATTTGTTTCTGTGTCTGTGTTTGGTCTCACCACTACTTGACAACCGGTGTTGGTGTGTTTACATCCCCGTATCCTAGCGGTTCGGCAAAAGAGAACTGAGAGAATAAGTACTAGGCTTCAAAAAGTAAGCCTTAGCTGGGTTTGTTGGACTAAAACCCTCCAAGGCAGTGCCCCAGCGTGATCACAATTAAATAATTAAAGCAGGTACTTAATTTGTCGACCCCGAAAGGATGAAAGGCAAAGTCGATCTCGGTGGAATTTGAACTCAGAACGTAATGACAGATTAAATGCCGCTAAGCATTTTCCCCCGGCGTGCTAACGATTCTGCCATCTCACCGCCTTCCTGTGAATATATGATAATGAAAATCAATACTG
>NC_068983.1:97342127-97343642 GCF_001194135.2 Octopus bimaculoides
AGGTATTGCGAAAGGCTAGGTTGGAGGCCCAGCATTCCGAGTTCTTTTACAGGTGTTAGAAAAACTGAAGGACCGCTGCAATAAGTGTATAAATCTGAGAAGGGATTATGTTGAATAAAATCATAATTAACTGATCCTCTTGTATTTTCTTTTACTCAACGCCAGGAACTTTTCAGCAACCCATGTTTTATCACTACTTCTACTATTACAGCTGCTATCGCTATCGCAACCACCACCATCAACACCACCACAATTGCAATCCTTAAAATATAAAACATTTGTTTCAAGATAAATGGAATAAATGTTTTGATTGCTCACGTCACTAGTCTATGGATATTAGTGTTAAAACGAAGTTAATCCCTTGTTTTATCTTGAGACCTCTTATGTATTATTCTAACAGATTTCACTTACATTGACGAGTTAAAGGTAAAACTTTAAAGAAAACCACTAATTTCTCACTCATTTCTCGCTCTCTTTCCGCATGCGCAAACACACATAACCACACACACACACACACACACTGTCTCTCTCCATCTCTTTGAGTCCACCTCTCTCTTCTTGCCATCCCCTCTCTCTCTATCCTTCTCTCTCTCTCTCTGTCCTTCTTTCTCTCTCTGTCCTTCTCTCTCTATTTCTGTCCTTCTCCCCCTCTCTCTCTCTCTCTCAGTCCTTCTCTCTCTCTCTTACCCTCTCTCTATTCACAATTTTCTTTCACTGGCTCACTATTTCCACCAGCGCACAGTCGTCAGCATCACCAGCATCATCACGATCCTCATAACCATCATTACCATTACGACCATACGTTAAACGCTGCATCAGTCACGCCCACCTTCCACCATTAACACCAGCATTTTCCCATTAGGCTAACTCTTTACTACGAAGATCGTCATTGCAAACATCTATCCGTGCTGCAACAGTCACAAATATCTTCTTATCATCACCATAATCACCCTACTTCTCTTCATCATCATCATCATCATCATCGTCGTCGTCGTCGTCGTCGTCATCATCATCAATCAGTGGTAACAGCAATTTCACTGTTATCTTTTATTGGCACAACATTGGTGTATTTTAGTGGTCCCGAAAAAGAAATGACATGAAATAAATAAATTTATTGATTAGATAAATAAATAAATAAAATAAATTTCAACAAAAATGATCAATAAGAAGTTAGAATATAAAAATTGAAACAATGTGCGTTGTATAGAATTATATACTTGTCGATATGGGTATAAAAAAACTCAGGTTTCTGGAAAAGCTGATCTTTTAAACTCTTACTAGATGGCACAGCAGTGATGGATAAAGATTGGTTTATATATATATATATATATTTACATACATAAATAAATAAATAAATGGAGTTAAAAGCAGGTGTTATTCAAACCTTTATACTTCCTACATATGTTTCGAAACAGCGTTCCCTTCATCATATATGCAGTAATCACATTCGGTTAAAATGTCTTAATGATGCGTTTAGTTTCTCTTTTTTTTTTTCCCTGATGTGAACATTGCATT
>NC_068983.1:97345087-97351139 GCF_001194135.2 Octopus bimaculoides
GATAGATAGATAGATAGATAGATAGATAGATAGATAGATAGATAGATATACTTATAAATATGCATGTGCATTTCAAAGAATAACAGCAGTCAAACAATGTCGGTGGTATTTCGAATAAGGATTTCTTACAGCTGCTTCAATAATTCTTACATCACACTATAATAACAAACATTTATATTGCTCTGTATTTATAAAGGATGTAAGAATCACATAAACAAGATAATGAAAATATTAGTTTTAAAGATAATGATGATATAAGAAAATGAAACTACGAAAGCAATCTGAAACTGAGATATTCTTTAACATAAAGCGGTAAAAGATATACGTCTAAGCACAGGGATCAGTTTTCTTGTAAATCTGAACATCTTCAAAATTAGTGAGAAAAAATATTTACAGACAGCTGCTTTGAGACCTTCAGCTTCTATATGCATGCTAAACATTCACGTGTATACCAGTAAATGGTGCATTCGCTTAGTTAGTGTAATGTTTTTAGTAGCAATCTCAAAAAAACCCCCAAAAAACATTGAGTTGTCAAAGAAAGTAACCAGCTTACAAGTCCTTTGCAAATACAGTCTATGAGTGAAAGAATTATACAAGGGTGCTTTTTGCACCAAAAAGCCAATATGAGAGTTTCTCTCATGGTATCTACCGCAGTATAGTTTGTTCTAATAGAACATCCACGTTTAAGTAGGGATAAATATTACCTCTCCGTATTAATACTGCCTATGTCTCTAATACATATATTATTAACGAGCTAAATGGCTAATCACGACACCAGTGCCTGTTCTGGCACTGCTAACCTATATATCACTGGTGAGGGTATGAATCGCTGCAGCTTCTAATAGTCAAGTGTCCATCACTGACATGCCCAATCAATGTCGAAAGCACGTGATTTGTTGATATCGATGCTTAGGTTGCCGGGATTTATCTCCCTTCTAGCTATATAAACGAGTGTATTTTGCACCAAAATGCTGACATGAGAGATTTTCTCAAGGTCGCTGCCATAGTATAGTTTGAGCTAATAGAGCATCCATGTTTAAGTAGGTATAAATTTTACCTTTTTATTAGTTTTATCTTTAATCCTTCATTGTTTTTGTTATCTTAATTTTAATGAAGTAGCTTTGGTTTCTTGTTATAAATCAACTCTTTTATACTACTAATTCGAAGAGTTTTTTTAAACATAGATAATATACACATATTTTAAAGTAGCTTGGGAGATCGTATAACGAGTATAATATTGATATTGAAGGAAATGTGTTTTAATCGAATATGATATGCCTGAAGGTAACTGTTTAATGGTTATTGTCAGTAGCAGAACATGTTATTATGTATGTGAATGGCTATTGAATGTTTAATGAAATTTCTGTATTTTTAGTTTATTTGACGACACATTTAAACTGTATGTATGAGAGAAGGGTTTTAAACACATCCTATAAGAGTCTAGTACTCTCTTGCAATAACTCGACGAGCCTCAATACAGGAGCGCTCTGAACCAGAAATAATACTAAAAATCTCCATCAAATGATACTCCGGACCTTTAATATATAAGAATAATTTTGACAATGTTGTACCTGAGCTATGATAGAATGTAATGAACACGACTAGAACACATTTTATTTTCAATAATTTTGAAAACAACTGGAGATTATAAACGTAGACAACGGGTAAAATCTTTGTGCCAATGATTTAGGTTCAAATTCCTCCTTGGAAAATTTTATATAAGGCCTTTATTGGATCGATATATTCGAATATGCTCACATCTAAAATGTGTCTTTGTTAAAATTTACACTGAACTGCACGATTATGTTTATTGGCTGTATGGTATCTTTTTTTCTGAATATATATGAAAAATAATGAGTCATTGTGTTTTTTATTCATCTCTATCACATCAGGTTGTCAAGTTATACGGAGACGTTAATTTTCCATTTTTGTATAAGTAAATAATAAATTAAAATGCTTACCTTATATTGACTTAAATGTTATATGTAATATATTTTTCTTTATTTTCATTCTGTGAATATGTCTAGAGGCTGTATCAATTCACCAGATATATTCTGCAATGTCTCCTGGCAATTCACCCCTTCAGATTCCCGGAGCAATGTTACTCTTTGTTGAAGCGCTGCTATTTAGCTTATTTTGGTTGCAACCTGGAAGACCAGGACAAACCATTTTCACCTCACAAGGCTTGCAAGAATTGCATCAGTAAGCTTCAAATGTGGTCAGTTGGAAAACTTAAATGTATCCCCTTTGGAGTACCAATGGTATGGCGGGAGTAGATGAACCACTATGATGACTGCTAGATTTGTTATGGCTAAAGCAGCTGGATTCAACAAGAAGACTAAAGATCGCATAATATACCCATGTATTCCTTCAGCAATAAAGCCTGTTCCACACTCATGATATTCCTGCACCTGTGCCACCTGAGGCACGGGAAATTTCATCAGAGTCTGATGGTAGTGATACTAATGAAATGGAAATAGATTATGAGCCACCAGCAAATGACAATCCCAAATTCTTCAACCAAGTTCAGCTCAATGACTTGGCCAGAAACCTTAACCTTCCAAAAGAAAGTGCACACTTACTTGGCTCTAGATTGCAGGAACACAAGCGTCTAGCTCCTGGAATAACATTCGCTTGGTACCGTCATCATGAAGCGGAATTCGCTCAGTTCTTTCAGAAAGAAGATTCTTTAGTTTCCTGTTCAAATATTGTTTGCCTTCTTGAACACATGGAAATGTCGTACAAAGTAGATGAACGGAAGCTCTGCATTGATTCTTCTCTACAAAGGCAACACAGCTGCATCTGTGCCAATTGGCCATAGTGTCCAAATGCCAGAAACTTTCGAAAATATGAAGACAGTAATAACTGCAATAAAGCACCATAATCACAATTTTCTCATTTGTGATGATTTAAAAGTTATTGCTCTCCTACTAGGTCTTCAGGGGGAATACACTAAGTATCCCTGTTTTCTGTGTCTTTGGGATAATAGAGTGGACAGACAACACTATGAACAAAATGACTGGCCACCAAGAACCAGCTTCTCACCTGGAAATCACAAGATGAAAGTCGTGCCACTATATGACTTCCCCAAAATTCTGCTGCCACCACTCCACATCAAATTAGGGTTTATGAAAAATTTTACGAAGGTTCTGGACAACAATGGAGCTGCTTTCAAGTACCTGAAGTCAAAGTTTTCTCGTATAAGTGAGGGCATGCTAAAAGCAGGAATCTTTGTTGGCCCCCAAATTCGAAAATTGATGAGGGACAAGTATTTTAAGGAAGCATTAGTAGGTGTCGAAGTGAAAGCCTGGTTTTCCTTCAAGAAAAATGTTCAAAACTTCTTGGGAAACAGCTGCTCCCCAGAGTATGAAAAAATGATCCAAGACTGACATCAGGTTTCCAACAACTTGGGTCTAGAATAAGTGTGAAGATGCATTTTTTGCACTCGCAGCTTGACTATTTTCCCAAGAACTGTGGGAACTACAGTGAGGAACAAGGAGAGCGGTTCCATCATGACGTTTGCACCATAGAATACCAGGGCATATGGAATGTCAGCATGATGGCGGGTTACTGCTTGCCGTTGAAACGTGATGCACAACACATGCGGAAATCAAAGCGGTCCTCCTTCCTTTGAATGAATGTGTAGGCTAACCATTAGGAGCATATTTTTTACATTCATTTGATTTGATGTTGATAATTCTGATTCATTTCATCATGAACGTGGTTCATTTCATGTTGATTTGGAAAATATATGTTCTTAAAATTAACAGAATGTGTTTTTCCTTGATTACTTGCTTTTATTAAAGTAACAGTTTATTAAAGATTCACATTTTTTATTATTATTAATTTGTATTTTATTCAGCATCCTTATGTGACAGCGCAACATGGTTTAGATATTTAAAATAAGCAACCCAAGAATATGTAACATTACATCCATAAATAGAAATAAAAAAAAAGAAATTCCCAAAAGCAGACCAGCGTTATAAGCAAATTACAGTTTTTCACACATCCGCTATATTAAAAGTAATTACTTTGCTTGTTGAATATAAAAATAAAGTTGATCACCTACCACTGCTTTTGTTTTCGTTTTCGTTTTAATACTGACTTATAAAACAGCATTCTTAAACGAAGGCACAGCTGTGTCTTTAATCTAAGCGGTTTACTTTGCAATTAAATAGTTTCGACTTTAAATCCCACTAAATATCTTGCTTCCGTGCAAAGGGCTGTGCATGGAGGTATTACGAGAACATGCTTCAATCTTCTTCAACATACGACTAAGGAGAGTCGAAATTTTAAGGTTTTAGTTGCGCTTGCAGAAATACTATATTTTATCATGGAATTGTTTTCACCTTCGCTCTTTTATATATACATACAATACACACACACATACATACATACGTACATAGTATACATACACACACACACATACATACATACATACATACATATGTACACACATACATGCACACACGTGTGTGTGTGTGTGTGTGTGTGTGTGTGTGTGTGTGTGTGTGTGTGTGTGTGTGTGAAAGAAGGAAATGAAAAGAGAAAATAAAGCTTCTAGCAATGGAGAAAGTTTTTCAAAAACCTTCACATTTCAGGCGCAAGGGCCCATTCTCAGAAGGAAGCAGTTCAGGAAATGCCCAGTTAAATCAATTCCGATACTTTGCTGCCGAGGAGTTTCAGTAAGGTAACGGAATCGGTGTAACTGGACATTTCCCGGGCAGCTTCTTTCTGAGGATGGGCTCTTGCGCCTGAACTATGAAGAATTTTGTAAAACTTTCTGCATTGTTAGAAGCTTTGTTTTCCCTTTTCTTTTCCTTCTTCTGTGCTACAAACTACAATGCATCGAGCGAACTACAATATATATACATATACGAAAATATTTCCGTCATTTCCAGACGTAATTGAATTATTGTATTGTATGAATCTAACCTTTAAGATGTTTTCCGATTAACATTTCTACTGTATGATCTGCTGGTTTAATGTCTGCTCTCCATATTTTATTTAACTAGCATTTTCTATCCAAAGTCCACCCAGTCTTCAGGTTGATTTGATTATTCTAACGTCGATTATGTTTGTGCTGCTTTTGTTAGTATATGATTTTTTTCCCGTATGTTGGCATTTCCGAGAAAAGACTATCAGAGATTACTGAATTGAATTCTATACTTTCGAACTGGATGAATCTACAATTCGATCTATCACCATTTCAAACCACATTCAGGTGGCGAGCTGGCAGAATCGTTAGTATGCCGAGCAAAATGCTTAATGGCAATTCGTCCGTCTTTACATTGTGTTACAATTCCACCAAGGTTGACTTTGACTCTCATCTTTTCAGGGTCGATAAAATAGTACCACTGGGATCGATGTCATCGACTTACTCTGCACCCACGAAGTTGCTGGCTTTGTGCCAAAATTTGAAACCAATATTACAAACGATCTAATCGTAGTCAAGAAACAATTTCAATGTGATAAATTTGATTTTTTTCCCTTATTTTTTTTTCTTCAGTTATAAAATCTAAAGTGTATGCTGACTGTCCCTTGTTCACTTTTTGTTGGCCTAATTAATCTACGACTTCGGTTGGTATAAACTTATCTTTGAGATGTTTTAGTGTAAATGAAGATGTACGTGTGCTGAGATACTCTACACAGTTCGCTATATTTAAATATTTACTGGAGCTTGGGCCTCGACATTGATTATGTTGTGTATATGTGGTTTTGTTTTTTGAAAATCCTCACTTAATTGAATAACTATCAGCTCTAAGTGATCCTTAAAATTTCGTATAAATTTTTTGTTTTCTCGGCTTGTATGAATTTATGAGAGTCATAAATTTTCGTTTAATGTATTTTGGCAGACATTGATTTAATTATTAAATCTTACTTTTTATGAGTTTTCGTCCGTTTGATGTCAAAGCAAACAGACAAAAATGCAGTCTCATGGCTGGCCGGCAACGTATTTTTCTGTATTATATGGATAATTTATCCTGATCACGCTATTTATACCATTATCACGTGTTTGAAAAATAAATTTATTTCTGTTCATATATATATA
>NC_068983.1:97354771-97355679 GCF_001194135.2 Octopus bimaculoides
ACTAGAGAATGTTGAAGAAACCATAAGAAAATTGTGTTTGTTTTAAAATTTGAGATCACAAAGACAGTATTTTACGTAGGATATGGGCAGTACCCATGAGCACTATCTTTTGAACTTCAGCCATTTTGGGGTTTCCTGGTATCTGAGCTAGGTAGTAATCAGCCCGTTTCGCTATCATTCCCAGGGCACCTATGACAATAGGTATTGTTTTAGTCTTCAGGTTCCACATTTTGCTAATTTCTATTTCAAGATCTTTATATTTGCTCAGTTTTTGGTAGGTCTTGACAGATACGTCTATATCGATTGGGACAGTCATATCAATGAGGATGCAGGATTTTTGTCTGAAGTCTTTCAGTATGATGTCTGGCCTATTTGCATCTATCTTTCTGTCAGTTTGAATGGTGAAGTTCCCACCAGTTTTTATCATAGGGCAAGTCCAGATTTTTGCATATTACCCAGTGAATATATTGTGCAGCTCTATTATTATTATTATTATTATTATTATTATCATTATTATTATTATTATCATTATACTGTGAGTCTTCCACGCTAGCTTCCTCTCCGTAACTTACAAAGCGTTCTGGCTTGTTTACAAATATTATATGTAGTATTAGATAGTTTAAGTATATATTCATTAAATATGTCTGAAATTGATGGGTGAGCGGTTAGTCCATTCGGATGCGCCGAGATCCATCAAAATGTTGATTTGTGGGTTCGTTTCTGGTTCGATACTGGCTAGAGTTAGCTCAACATTTTTCAGTCATTTGTTTGTATTTAAGAATTGACGCTATTATTATGATATGTTATTATACAGTTATTATTATACTATGAGTCTTCTATTAAGCTTTCCCTCCGTAACTTACATAACCTTTCTGGTTTGTTTACAAATATTATATGTAGTATATATA
>NC_068983.1:97355689-97360843 GCF_001194135.2 Octopus bimaculoides
TATAAAGAGAGAGAGAGAGAGAGACAGATATATATACATGATTTGCAGACGGCCCCACAGATTATACTCCACAAAGGATTGTTATACGAAGTGGCTGACTTTGTCTTTGCTCTTAGTTCTTTAAGATGGCACAGATGGTCCAATTCATTGTTCCTTATGACTTTACAACAAATTGAAATTCAATGCAATCTTTTGACAAATGTTTCTGGTGGACCTTTTGTCACTTTCAGGTTAGCTTTCATCTTATCCTTCTAACTTAGCCCTGGTCTTCTTATGCTTCTCCTTCCATCAAGGAGCCGGCTATACGCAAGGACCTTTTGAATTCTGTCGACCCTCATTCTGGCGACATGACCAATCCATTTTAATTGAGATTGGATAGATAAATGGATGGATAGATAGATGATGGATGGATGCATGCATGCATGCCTTTTGCCAAGGTATATCAACAATCGATATAAATATCGAAGAGAAAACAGGAAACACAGTCGTATGAGAACATATATACATGGGATATTTGTTCTGCATCGAGCTATAGACATTTTCTCCTTCATATGTGCAATGAACCCATAATTATTCTGTTACGAACTTGTATCCAATGGCGCTTTTGTTCATGAATTGCGATAATTTCATAGATAATCCAAAGTGCTGATTAATGTGGTCAACAAAAAACGGGCAAGGAGATAGTCAACAAACCATTTAGATTCTATAAACAAATATATGTCAAAATGGTCGATGTTATATCAATGGTTCATAACAGCGTTGCCATTGAATACTTTATAATTCTGCTTTCAAAATTTGGCACAAAGCCAGCAAGTTTGGAAGAGGGAGTAAGTCGATTACATCGACCCCAGTACGCAAATAGTACTTATTTCATCGACCCTGAAAGGATGAAAGGTAAAGTCGACCACGGTTCTGTCATCTCGCCGCTTTATAATATTGATTTCAAATTTTGGCGCAATGCCAGCAATTTCGAGGGACGGGAATAAGTTGATTATATCGACCCCCACTCCAAGTGATCAACTGGTACTTATTTTATCGACACCAAAAGGGTGAAAGGCAAAGTGGACCTCGGTGGAATTTGAACTCAGAACATTATGTCATGAAATGCTGGTAAGCATTTTGTCCGGCGTGCTAACGATTCTGCCATCTCGCCGCCCTAAATTGCTTTATAATATTGAAGATAAATCTGAATGTAGATTGGACATAAGATAGTGAATCCTTGTCGTTCGATAAATTTGATTTCAGTTGTTCGATATATTTAATTACCCGCTCATTGAACTAACTTGTATGAAATGGGGTATTCCTCTGACATATATTCACATAATATAGTTCTCATGTAGAATTAGTATGAAACAGGATCTGAAAGGCTTTACTTATTGAATACTGGTATGCAGTTTCTATCATCCCAGTTTCACTCATAATGTATGGGTCAATTCGAAATTATTGGCAATGATATTTGTCCAAAACGCCACACAGTGAGAACGAACCCCGGATCTCTTGAAATAAATATGTGAAGCAATCAAAATGCCAACGTATCGCTTCAACACTATCCTTAAGAACACATACTCATCTCACTCACAAACACACAAAAACCATGAGTTGCATAAATTATCTCATTAGCCCGAAACTCAGGTAAAGTAATGTTTATTTATAGATTTATAAACGAACAATTCAGTTCATTGAATGAATGTTGTCTCATTACAGCTAAAAGAACATCGGAATCTTTAGACTTGGTGTTGTGAAACTCCATTCGTTTACAGTACATAATAATTTCTTCTACTAAAGGCGCAAACCCTGAAATTTTGGGGGAGGGGATTAATCGATTACATCGACCCCAATGTTTCACTGGTACTTATTTATCGACCCCCAAGAAATAAATGGCAGAGTCAATCTCAGAATATAAGGATGGACGAAATACCGCTAAGCATTTCGCCCAGCGTACTAACGTTTCTACTAGCTCACCGCCTTGTTGGCAGTATATAATAATGATTTCTAATTGTTGCACAAAATAGGTACATTGATGACTACAATCCCAAGTATTTGATTGATACTTTATTTTACCCTGGTTGGATGAAAGGCAAAGATGACCTTGGTGGGATTTGAGTTCAGAGCGTAAAGTGACGAAATAAAAGACGCAAGGCAATTTTCTAATGCTCTCACTACTCTGCCAGATAGCAGAAAAATAAAATCCTTTGTGTTCCAATACATTTTTATCTCGACTTGCTAACTTAGATATAGAGTGGAGCATATATGTAGTCACCTGACCTGCAAGGAATAGCTGCCAATTGTACCTCAAATCAAACTCTACCGTCTTAAATAATGGAAGAACACATCTGATAATGTAATCATAGATAGATAACTACACGGTAACGGTGTGATAACGGCTGACATGTTTTTAAGAATTTCTTTACCTTGATTGCAGCTGACATGGGTTTAAAAAACAACGCAACCAACAACGTGCAAGAACAAAATTGGATAGTGAAAACAAAAACAACATTCATAGCTTCTCAAACTACACTCAGTTGTATCATTGAGCACAATACTGTACACTCCGAAAAGCCTGTGTGTAGTGGCTGCTCCGCAAGGTAAAAACAATGTATATCTTGAACAATGAAGACATTTAAATTCAAAGAAACAAGAAGGAAGAGAGCTAAGAAAGGAAAAGAAAGAAAAGGAAGAATTAAAAGAAAGAAGGTAGTGAAAGAATCGGAAGATGGAGGAGGAGGAGAAGGTGATGGGCCACATATTCCAGAACAAGTGAGGTGCTCAGTTGTGCTCCGAGGTAATGACTGCTATGGAGTTGCCGCGGAGTGTGGCCAGTGATACTTGCTGCAGCAGTCACTCCACCTCATTTCTCCGACGGGCAGCCGTTATCCCTATTTTGTGGAAGAAATAACCGGTTGTATGGAGTAGTAGAACACCTGACATCTCGACAGTGACTGGCACAAACTGATAGCGGCCAACCTAACCCCTGCATTCATTGAATCTTCTCTCCTCTGCGTTACGAATAGGAAGATTATCCCCTCGGTGCACTTACCGTCCCCGCGGTCGAGACCTGTTTGCTCAAGTTGAGACGGGAAGTCATATTGACTCTTAAGGCCGGTTTCCCGGTTTCATGGCATACATATTCCCCACCTGGACAGGATTAGCTCATTTTTGCCAGCTGAGTGGACTGGAGCAACGTGAAATGAAGTGTTTTGCTCAAGAACTCAACGCGTCGCCCGAATCGAAACTACAATTTTACGATCATGAGTCCAGCACCCTAACCACTAAACTACGCGCATCCACATTCAGAGCGGAGTGTCGGGAGGATCGGCAGACGCTAAGAGTGCAGGATAAAGGGTGCACTAAACCACTGCAACACCAAGCTGGGGTTTTACATTCTGTAAACTGAGACTAGACGCCCGGGATGGTTACCGTCTTTAAAACCAGCCACTTGCTAACTATTATAAAAAGAAATAAAGAAATGAATAAAACTTGAAGACGAAGAGAGAATAAATAACAATGACTAATAGATTCAGAGTCGTTGAAATTTCAGTTCCGTACAACAGAAATAAGACAGGAGAAGAAGTTAGAGAAGGAGACTAGCAGCGGATAAGCAGCTAAACAAACTACCGCCATGATAGATTTGATTCATGAAAGAGGTCAGTGGAGATGCTCTCAAATCGTCATTCATCATAGCTAATTACTGTGTCCTTCAGAAACCATCATTCCAACACTGCTTGCTGCTTTGCATATTATTATTATTATTATTATTATTATTATTATTATTATTATTATTATTATTATTATTATTATTATTCCATTCCATTCCTTTTATCACTCTTAACAGAAATACCTCTTTGAAGGAGTGAGCATTATCATTGTTAGCGTTGTCTGCAACAATACTACCGCCATTACTACGCCCACCACCACCACCACCAACAGTGTTATCATCATCGTTCACAGAAATTTTATAACTTACCCTATCTCTTTCAATCACTCTCTCTCTCACTCTGTCTCTTGGCCTCTCTCTCTCTCTCTATCTCTCTCTCACTCACTCTGTCCCTTGACCTCTCTCTCTCTCTCTCTCTCTCTCTCTCTATCTATCTATCTATCTATCTATCTATCTATCTATCTATCTATCTCCCCTGTATTTATTACGCACGGCTGCCATTTTAAAATGTTAGACGCAATATTACTGACAGTGGAGCTGTGTTAGAATGTACCTACTCTACTCCCCTTCCTCTCTCTCTCTCTCTCTCACACACACACACACACACACGCACACACAAACACACATTTACACACATCGATATAAACACCATACATTTTATACTAAAGCTGCTACTGTTGTTGTTATTATTATTATTGTAATTTCTGTCCATTCCACTTCTTTCTCTCAACTCACACTTCTACCCTACGTAACACCACCTCCAGTTATTTTTTTGTCTTTTCTTTTTCCATTTTACACCGGGTTCTTTTTTTCTTTCCATTTTTACTTTTACTTTCTTTTCTCTCCGTCAACTTCTCACCCTATCTACATCTCTATTTCCCCCTACACCTCCAATTAAATTGATAAAGCTGTCTATTTATTTCGTTTCCTTCTCGACCTCCAACACCTCAACACACCTCAGTCTCTTTTGGCGCACTTGTCGGCCTATAATGATGGATGGTGACCCGGTGCAGTTTAAACAGTGGCTACTGATAGTGTGCTAATGATCAGGACCTGTCTGAAATGTTATTGACTTCTTTGCTATTCTGTGATTAGAATCTGATGATAACTACAGTCAGGAAATAAGGAAGGCAATAGGCTGTTCCTTCCAACTAATTGTAGACGCTCTCTACTTTACTGACCAATGAAAATGAAATACAATCGTTTTATTTATTTTTTTTTTTCATTTTGCAACGAATGAAATCTATTTTAGTTTACTCATAGAGATTTGCATGCGAATACACTTACGAACACACAAACACACACACACACAAACGCACACACACACATACACACACAAACGCGCGCACACAAACACACACACAAACACACACACACACAAACACATACACGCACACACGTGAGTTGACGTCATCGACATGATATCAACCACGTGACCTATCACTTGACCAAGCAATGCACCAGCCACATGAACAATTAAAAGTGAATAACAACTTTGC
>NC_068983.1:97360997-97361917 GCF_001194135.2 Octopus bimaculoides
TATATATATATATATATATAGGTATGTATGTATATATATAGGTATGTATGCATGCATGTATGTAGGTATGTATGCATATATATTTACATGTATATATATATATTTCAAACAGGGTCAACGTTTTACAGTGAAAAGCAACTTCACATGTGCTTCGGAGAACCTGATATATGTATTAGCTTGTTCTGGGTGTCAAGAGGAATACATAGGCCAAACCAAAAACAGTCTACGTCAAAGGATGGCTCTACATAGATCCCAGATCAAAATTCGGAAATACAGAAAAATAGATTTCAGCGAACGCATCGACATTTGAGCCAATAACAAACAACCCAGCTTCAGAATTTTCCCTCTCTATCAATTCAGGGAAGATGCAACCGGTAGTCAGCGTGTTAATAAAGAGCCATACTTTATCACAAAATATAAGCCCCTTTTGAATGCGTCCACGACAAATGACACTATTACAAGGGCCTTAGAATAAAACCCACGCAAATATTAAAAGCGATATATTCAGAACAGTCACTACCCATGAATTTATTCAGAACAATTCCAATCACTACTATTACAACCACAATGGGTCACTTTTAGATTACTTGACCATTTAAGAGGATTCCACTAACATCCTTCTACTATCATACCACTCTGCATTCTTCTTCTTCTTCTTATATATATATATATATATGTCCTTTGACGTAGACTGTTTTTGGTTTGGCTTATGTATTCCTCTTGACACCCAGAACAAGCTAATACATATATCAGGTCCTCCGAAGCACATGTGAAGTTGCTTTTCACTGGAAAACGTTGACCCTGTTTGAAATATATATATATATACATGTAAATATATATGCATACATAACTACATACATGCATGCATACATACCTATATATATACATACATACCTATATATATATATATATATATATAT
>NC_068983.1:97362086-97365242 GCF_001194135.2 Octopus bimaculoides
ATATATATACACATACACGTGCACACACGCACACACACACACACACACACATACACACACACACACACACACACACATGACAGACTTGTTTCAGTTTCCTTCTACCAAATCCGCTCACAAAGCTTTGGTCCGCTCGAGGCTATAGTATAAGACATTTGCCCAAGGTGCCACGCAGTAAGAATGAACACGGAACCATGTGGTTGGTAGGCAAGCTACTTACCAGAGTCATAGAAATTTGCCTACGTGTTAGGCCTCTGCATCTGTGCTAATCTGTTTCGAAATGAATTCCTCGTATATAATATTACCGAACTGCTTCGTAAAGCACTGACGCTTCTTACAGCTGGGAAATAGTTTAGTTGCGATTTACCCAGATGGGAGTACAGCTTGTACATTAATGCTGATACATGCATTAGTAAATGCTATTTGCTATATAGGCACAAGCGTGGCTCGGTAAGGAGCTTGTTTCCTAACAACATGGTTCTGGGTTCAGTCCCACTGTGTGGTACCTTCGGTGAGCGTTTTCAAATATATCCTTGGGCTGTCCAAAGCCTTGTGAGTGGATTTGATAAACGGAAATTGATAGAAGCCTTCTTGTATATATGTATATGTGTGTGTATGTGTGTGTGTGTGCGTGCGTGTGTGTGTGTGTGTGTGTGTGTGTGTGTGTGTGTGTGTGTGTGTGTGTGTGTGTGTGTGTGTGTGTGTGTGTGTGTGTCTAGTGTCTGTGTTTGTCACACACCACTGTTTGACAACTGGTTTTGGTGTGATTACGTACCCGTAACTTGAGAGCTCGCTAAAAAAGACCGATAGAATAAGTACTAGGCTTTGAAAAGAATAAGTACTGGGGTCGATTCAGTGGACTAAATATTATTCAATGTCCCAGCATGGTCGCAATCAAATTACTGAAAGAAGTAAAAGAGTTTCAGTTATTCCAGCTTGTATTTGTGTGTGTGTGCATATGCATACATACATACGCTAGGACACTCTATAATGAAATCTGTCCGCAAGGATAATTCCGAGGACAAAGAAATAAAAACCCATAAAATGGTGAAACCCAAAACCGCTCGTAATAAAAAGGAATACTAGTGAACCGTACCATTGAAGACCTCAATAAAATGTAAGCACAACAGACCTGATATAATGATTTGGAACAGAGAAGAGAAACTGTGCACAGTTGTACAAATTAGCTGCCCAGCGGATGTTAACATATAGCTGAAGATCAGTGAAAAAGACAACACCTACACTTACTTTATCCAGATTACAAGTTCAGGTTTATACCTGTAATTATTGGCGCCCTGGTATATATAACACATTGCCTAAATACCAATCTTGAGAAAATAGGCTTCTCAGAACCAGAAAGGAGAAAGCTAATTCGAAGGCTATAAGTCCAGTCGATCACTGGAAATGTAAAAATCTGTAAAACTTACCAGAAGTTTATCATTTAAATATATATGAGCATGTCTAGATATGTAACTCTATACATGAGAATACATATATAAAACATACAAATCTGCACATACATACATACGTACATACGTACATACATGCATACATACATACATACATACATACATACATACATACATACATACATACATACAAATAAAAATACCCTGTTGTTCATGTTGAAATTCCAATGAAGGAACCTTGGATCTAGGTTAGAAACCGGTTCTTTCTCTATTGGCGAGGAGTCTTGAAATAAACTAAAAGAATGACATACATACATACATTCATACATATATGTATGTATATATATACACTAAACACGTCGTCTACATCAAATGATTTTGTTTCACAGCGCTCACAGCTGAGTGTGTGCATCTACACACACACACACACACACACACACACAAACACACACACACACAAACACACACACACACACATACACACGCACACACACACACACACACATTCGCAAAATGAGCCCCCTTTAATTTTGTTCAGATTACTTTAAATTTTGGTGCATCGAAGCAACACTGAATTTTGATTACGATCAACCAATCACTCTATCTCCTAAATTAAAAAATCAGAAGATATTTGGAATTAAAGTTGGGAAATTTGGGTAATTTTAACCAATCAACTGACAGCGAAGCATTAACAGCTTGTTACCATGACAACCGCACATTGTGTTGTGTTCTACCCGCATGTTGGGTTGATTCTTCACACCACGAGATTTACTTCTCCCGCGTGTTTTGTTTTAATAAAACTTCATATTTATCAATTAGAATTTTGTTATACATATTTTTCGCCAATTGTCTTAATGTTTTACATATTTTTCATGTATAGTAAAAGTTGTTTGCGATGTTTATACTGTTTCTTGGTATTATGAAGGTGAATGGAACATGTGAACTTAATACAGAAAATTTGACATTATTTTCGAATTCTGCATGCAAAAACATATAAGTTACAGGTATTCTTTTCCTTGGGACAAATTCTTTGTTGACCAGTGTTATTCTTATCGTAGTTTACAAATCCATGCATTAAAACGTTTCTCAACTTTGAAGTTTTGGAGACAGACGCCCCTTTTCACACACACACACACACACACACACACACAAATGCACTTATATATTAATAACGTACACAAATACATGACAGGTAATCATAATACTGAAATAAGCATAAAGTAAACACACGCTGACAAATATATTAACATTACAAATTGAAAAAAAAACAAAAATAAAACATACAATCAATGAAGACACAAAAGAAACAGTAAGATGATACATGTTGATTTTATGAGGTATTTCTATTCTTTTAGAAACCTACAATGTAGAGGTCATTTTACAGACGCTAAACTATAAATTTCACAAGGTACAACCTTAAAGTTGACACCGCTCCGCTAAACGCAGAAAATTCCTGTTTCGCTATTGGCTATAAATACACAGTTTTTGTTTGGGGTTTTTTTTTCGATTTTTAAACCTCTGTAAATTTTTGCTTCAATTTCTTTCTCCACAACGTCATACCTTCATAGCAATTAGACTGGAAAACTTTATTATTATTACCGATTTTCAGATTTTTACTGTTTTTTAAAAAAATGCATATTTTGCAAATGAAAAGACTAGATCTCACACACACACACACTCTCTCTCTCTCTATCTCTCTCTCTCTCTCCATCTCTCTCTCTCCATCTCTCTCTCTCTCTCTCTCTCT
>NC_068983.1:97365485-97366515 GCF_001194135.2 Octopus bimaculoides
GGCTGCTGAAAATTTCATGGCTTTGATTAAAAGAAAATACAAGGGGATCAGTTAATTATGATTGCATTCAACATATTACTCTCTCATGATTCACACACTTATTGTAGTGATCCTTCAGTTTTTCTAAGCCCTGTAAAAAGAACTCAGAAGGTTGGGTCACCAACCAGACCTTTCTCGATGCCCTTAAAGCCAGTAACTTTTCAGCACTTCATGTATATGTCCACATACATTTATACATATATATTTATTTACATACACACACACACACACACATACATTAATGCAATTTAAGGTAAGAAATATGCTGAATTCATTACCATTGGAAAAAGTATGATGTAACTTTCCATACCAGGAATAGCCTATTTGTTCGGATCTTTTTTTATTACCTCAAGACACCGAAAATCCTTTCAAGGGACATCAGACTCTCTATTTGTAAATATGGCGCCACCTTCACGAGGATGTCTTGTTTTGGCCAAAGGCCAGCGAGTGTACTGCAACAATCTTACGCTGTTTAATCGCATTGATACGTTAGAGACATCTGTATGAAGCTTAAGATCGCTGCAGGGGATATGTTGAGATCTATGCGGGATATCGTTTATACGTCGCCTGTTCAGTTCTATGGTTGTCACTTGCAACTGTTTACCTGTCCGCACACACTGATGGGGGTGTTGCAGCAATTGTACTTGTACTGAGAAAAGAAATCGTTATTTAACGGAAGTTTCCGATACTGAATGTGTTACTGTGTCTACACACGTAGTCAGTCAATTATTATTCGCCCATATACAAGTATGTTCTCATTTCCGTAAACTGACAAACTCACAAACGCAAGAGGAAATTTGCACTCCTACATATAGACATGGTTTCGCTTATACAACTAATAAGATTCACACATATAAATGCACTTTACATATACATATTTATATGTGTGCATGCGCGTTTGCGTGTGCGTGTTTATGTTTGGGGATGAAACATGTAGAAGGATAGAAAAATATAATGTGTGTGTGTATATATTTATATATATATATATATA
>NC_068983.1:97370986-97372727 GCF_001194135.2 Octopus bimaculoides
ATATATATATATATATATATATATATATATGTATATATATGCGACGGGCTTCTTTCAGTTTCTGCCTCCCAAATCTACTGACAAGGCTTTGGTCGACCCGAGGCTATAGCAGTGGTGTCACGCAGTGGGACTGAACCTGCAACCATGCAGTAGGGAACCTAGCTCCTTACCGCCTGCGGCTGTATATATATTCAGTTATGTCTATAAGTCTGGGAACCTGGTTCATGTGTATGAATATGTGCGTGTACATTAAATACATGCTGTGTTTTCGGTTGATATTTTGAGTGTATATATGTCTGGGAACCTAACGTGCCTGTATGAAATATATATGTATGTGTGCGCTGTGTTCTTGGTTGACATTTTGTCTGTCCATATTTATGAATGCGTGCATTTATACATATGTTTGAGTGTGTCTACACTCGTGTGTGGACATGTGGCTGTGAAGGTGAACAGATGAATATAATAAAATGTGTGTGCGTAGACATAGCTCAGCACCTATATGTCTGCGTGTATTTAAACACGCGTATGTGTCTGTATTTCTATAAACGAAGTGAATCCATGTGTATGTGTGTACTGTATATTTTTAAATGGCTGTATCATTTTTTTTTGTCCTCCGCTTTACGTGCTTTGCTTGTGTAAACCGCCACCACAAGGAGTCGCTAGTGGTCTATACACTACAGCTGTAGATGAACAATCCGGTTTAACATAGTGTAAATTGGTCGTCTTTGTGAATCGGTTGGATTTAAGAGGCGACTAATCGTACGCTGAATAGGTTACCCGCTGTCCGCTATTGTGCTAGTGTGAGTCGGTCGACAGTACCACATGCCGAGTAAATGTTCGAAATGGCGTCAACTGTCGTAGATGCTTGTGTGAATGTGTGTGTGTTGCAAGTTATTTACCTACAAGAGAGAAATACAGACAGAGAAAAGGGAAGGGAAAGCGAGAGTGAAGGAGAGAGAGAGCTGATAGAGTAGAGTTCAAGTAAAGCTGTATTTGATAATTTTTCCTTTCTTAACCAAACCAACAACCTCGACGTTGCTGTTCGTCGAGAAGAGAAAATATTGTTATCACGATGTAAAAATCTTTTTCAATATTTCTAGTTATTAAAGCAAATTATTTCAGTATTTCTAGATATGTAGGCGCAGGCGTGGCTGAGTAGTATAAAGATTGCTTCTCGAGCACCCGGGATCACTCCCACTGCGTAGCCTCGAGTCGTCCAATGCCTTCTGAGTAGATTTAGTAGACGGAAGCTGAAAGAAAACCGTCGTGTGGTAAGAAGCTTGTAATCAACCACACGGTTCAAGGTTCAATTCCACTGTGTAGCACATGGGGCAAGTGTCTTCTACCAAAAGCCTCGGGCCGACCAAAGCCTTGTGAGTGAATTTGGTAGACGGAAACTGAAAGAAGCCCATCGTATATGTGTTTATATATGTATATTCATGTGTATGAGTCTTTGTGCCTGTGTTTGTCTTCCCACCATCGTTTGACAACCGATGTCGGTGTGTTTACGTCCCCTTAGGCGTAGGAGTGGTTGTGTGGTAAGTAGCTTGCTTACGAACCACATGGTTCCGGCTTCAGTCCCACTACGTGGCACCTTGGGCAAGTGTCTTCTACTATAGCCTCGAGCCGACCAAAGCCTTGTGAGTGGATTTGGTAGACGGAAACTGAAAGAAGCCCGTCGTATATATGTATATGTATATATATATATATATATATATGTATATATGTGTGTGTGTGTGTG
>NC_068983.1:97373095-97379434 GCF_001194135.2 Octopus bimaculoides
ATATATACATAAATGTCTAATCAAGTGCATATATATAAAAGATGCACTGCCATTTTATGCACCGATATACATGCATATGTACGCGGCCAACAAAGTGCATATACAAACATATATATACATGTGTGTGTGCGTATATGTTTGTGTTTGTCTGTATGTGTGTGAGTGTGGGTGAGTGGGTATGTGGGTGCTTATGCGTGTGTATGTGTGTACCTGTATGTATATCATATATATGTGTGTGTTTGTGTGTGTATATATATATATATATATATATATATATATATATATATATATATATATATATATACGCACACATGCACACGTATATCTATTAACACTCGTATATCTATGCAAACATGCATGCATGCTTATGTGTTCGTATTTCTCTATGTATATGAATGCGTGTATGTATGCATTTATGTATTGTATATAAGCTTATATATCTCAGTGAAAGCATGTGTACATATATAGTACTGTTAATATGTAGGGATTATAAAAGAGATAATCTTTACTGTATAGCTGTTCACTTCACTTATCATACATCTAATCTACATTCTCTGATGTCTGTTACACTTTAGACATGCTTTTCTAATCCCTCCGTCTTAATAATCGGACATTTTAGCAGTAAACTGTAACAGCTTTCCAGTAATTCTTTAAAAACTGACCTTTTGTTTTGTTTGTTCGCTTGTTTGTATGTTTGTTTGATTTTAGTTGCTCTTAAGCTTCATTGCTGCCAGACACAATATGTCCGATAGAATCTTGCACTTCATTTCTTTGACCTCTCGCCTTGTTTTCGCTTTCTTTCCGACAACTTTGACACGAAATAAAGACAGGAAAAACACCATATGCCCTAAAATTGATTTCTTGTTGTCAGAAAATTTATCATGGCTTTTAGTAATTAATATCTTCATATGGATTTATTGAAATCTACGAAAGTCTTTTTCTGTTTGACGTATATAGCTTTTCTTTGATTTAGCAGCCATGACTCATGATAGAAGAGAGCTACTCATTTGGTTCTCAATAGCAGCAGCACTGTATGATGAGGAGGTAAGCTTCCTGTCTTCCTCTAATACCCGGTTTCGATTCCTGGTTGAAACACATTCCATTTCATTTCATCGCTAATATCTTTGAAAAAGCCATTAACATCACAACATAACATTTTTCTCCCTCTTGTAATACTGAGACATTGACTAGATTGCAGCGAAGGAATGTCCTACGCTGTCACTTGACTTGCTGGATATAACAGCTAAATATTTTTCAATGTCTGAAATGTAAAGTACATAATGAGCAAAATGTTCTGTTTCAAAAGTAAGACACTACAAAATGAGTGTGACGAGAATGCTTTTGATTGTAAAGGGCCATAATTGAAAACCGCAAAACATTTTTGCAGCGCCCTATAGATTTTGCCCATAAAAAATGATAATTAAACTAAGTGCTGTGGAAGATGTAATAGACTAAACGCCATTGATGATGGTGCCTAGAATGATTGCGGCCCAGTGATAAGAATCAATGAAAGAACACATAGGTTATATATGGATAGATGTGTATTTATGTGCGTGTGAGTTTTGTAAATGGGTGTGTGAGGGTGTTTATTTGTATCTACCACAAAAAAATACTACCTTTACCTTCATTTCTCTCATGAGACGACGACGAAAACATGGATAACTTGTACTCCGAGTTACTTTATCCTGTCGCTCTCTCTATTTTACTCACTCTCTGGTTTACTTTTCTTTTTCTATTTTACTTTCTCTCCCGTTACCATCTCCCCAACACACCTTATCTCCTTCTCCCCGTTAAAGACAGACGCTACTATATCTCCTTCCTCTTCAGTCCTCTGTTTCTCTCAAGCTCGTTTCTTACCTTTTACGTCAAATACTCATTCGATCGCTTTTCTATTTCTCCCTCCTTTTTTTCAACATTTTACATCACTACACTTCTTTGGGCAACTTTCCCTCTCTCCATTTACAACAGACATCTCCCTAATAATTAACTCACCCTTCAAACATACCTTTTAAATTTCTTTTCCATTGTTATTCCTCCCCCCTCTCTCTACCTCTCTCTTTCTTTCCATCTCTCTCTCACTGCACTTACTTTATCTTTCTGAAGTTTAACTCTCGTCTGGCATGCGTAATATTTTGCAGCATTATAGAATCAACCAATCAACCAACAAAAGTGTGACATGTGCCTTAACCTTTTATATATTATTCTTTTCTGCTCTAGGCACAATGCCCGACATTTTTGGGGGAGGGAGCCAGTCGATTAGATCAATCCCAGTTCACAACTGGTACTTAATTTATCGACCCGAAAGGATGAAATGCAAAGTCGACCTCGGCGAAATTCGAACTCAGAACGTAGCAGCGGATGAAATACTGCTAAGCATTTCGCCCAGCATGCTGCAGATGTTAACTAACGAAGAGAAAGTAGGAAATGAAATGATAGAATTAATAACAACAACAGTAACAATAATCTTTTCTACTATAGACACAAGACCTGAAATTTTGGGGGAGGAGGTCAGTCGATTAGATCGACCCAGTATGCAACTGGTACTTAATTTATCGACCCCGAAAGGACGAAAAACAAAGTCGAATTCGGCGGAATTTGAACTTAGAACGTAGCGGCAGACGAAATACCGCTAAGCATTTCGTCCAGCGTGCTAACGATTCTGCCAGCTCGCTGTCTTAATATTAACAGTAATATTACGGAAAGATAACTCGGCAACAACTGCTGGTTAGAACACAATATAGTGAGTTTGTGAATTAGTTTCCATGAAGCTTTCTCGTTACTTTCTATCATGTACATCTACATTATCGATATAGTAGACAAATAATGACCAAATATCTCTCATGTCATATACCACCATCTTTTACAAGAATGTATAATGTAGTTTATAATATAGTCTCGACATACAAGTGCCTGAGAGCCAAATGAACGGGGTGGTCTTAGTTGAAATACCTTTAATAATAGCGATAGTCTACCAAAGCTGAAATGAGACAAACCACCACCACCACCACCACCACCGCCGCCGCCGCCGCCGCTACGACGACGATGACGACAACGACCAGCACCACCACCACCACCAACAACAACAACAACAACAACAACAATAACAACAAAGATTAGACTATCGACACAAACAAAAACAGTGAGATCAGATTCTCTTGTGTTTTTGGACTGGTTGATGAGTGAACAAGCTGGCCCTATATTTTCACCCGTTTCATGACTATTACAGAGAAATGTAAATGTCAACAACAGATGTTAGAAGTAATACAAACGTGAACATAATACTATTTCTCTCATTCCTTTAAATAGATATCTTGTGTTCTTATTACCAATCCTTTTTGATACTTTAGTATATTATTAGGGCAGCGAGCTGGCGAAATCGTTAGCACGCCAGACAAAATGCTTAGCGCCATTTCATCTGTTTTTACGATCTGAGCTCAAACTCCGCCGAGGTTGACTTTCCATTTCATCCTTTCGGGATCGATGAGGTAAGTACGAGTTGAGCACTGGAGTTGATGTGACTGACTAGTCTCCTCCCTCAAAAAATGTCAGGCCTTGTGCCTATAGTAGAAAGGATATTTAGTATATTACTAGCACCGTATAAGGCGGCGAATCGGCTGTGGTTTGTATTTCGGATGGAAAGTACTGTGGAATTTGTTCTGGTCTTTCCACTTTGAGTAAGAATATCACCGATATAATCTTTACCTTTCATTCTGTTTGAGTCAATAAGTAAAGTACAAGTCCTGAGCATGAGATTGGTTGAATTATCAATCATAGAATCGGACAGGATTCCTAGCCTGTTCTAGTTCTTAGCTATTTGACAACACTTGCGATAACACTGTTATCAGGCTGCGTTTACTTTTCTCCTGCCCAATAACTTGTGAAAAGAGAAAACTTAAATGTACGGATAACTAACTGCTGGGTTTCCTTCAAATGTCATTTTTCAGGCTTGTGCTTTACAATGCAAACCCATAATTTCAAGAGTTAAAGCACTATTTATTTAGATCAGTGCTAGCATTGATGAAGTGAAGTTTACGTTTGTGACCCAAACGAGTTCTGAAAGTAGATCGAACGTTCAAATAGCCGAGATTCTAACTTTAACTGTTTGCGGTTTATTAAAACGTTATAAGTAATTATTTGTTACATTGAGATATTCTTTTATTCTTTTACTTGTTTCAGAAATCGACCCCAGGACTTAATCTTTGTAAGCCTTGTACTTATTCGATCGGTCTCTCTTGCCGAACCGCTAAGTTATGGAGACGTAAACACATCAACATCGGTTGTCAAGTGATGGTGGTGGGGGGGACACTCATACACATACACACACACACGCACACAACGGGCTTCTCTCAATTTGCGTCTACCAAATGCACTGGGAAGGCTTTCGTCGGCCCGAATCTATAGGAGAAGACACTTACCAAAAGTACCATGCAGTAGGAGTGAACTCGAACGCACGCTTCTTACTACACAACCACGCCTGCGTTTCAATTTCTTTTTCTTTTTTCTTTTTTCTTTTAAAGAGTAGCGAACTGTGGAACAATTGGACCCTATTTCAGAGGTTATTACTGGTACTTCTATTATTGACTCTACTGGAGTGTTCACCAAGAGATTAAAGGAACGTCATTAAACATCTCAAAGTTATTTTTACATCCGGTTATTTTTACTGACAAGTAATAATAGAAGTTGCTAGTACTAAATACTACGAAAAATAACATTCATTAGACTGCAGATATATAAGAGAGAAGAAAACGGATATGGGACATTCCTGTCGCTTTCAAAAGCATTGGAAGAGCATGTGAATAGAACGAGAGTTTCACAGCATTCAAGAATCGAAACTCGTTCACAACCTCAGCCCACCACTAGTTTATCTCCGTATACTATCGTGTATTACACAGATTGGCTAGAATCTCCAATATAAATAACAATTTCAAATGTTATAAATAATGAATCAGCTGGAATTGAATTCATTGACTGCCTTTCATTCTCTCTCTGTATAGCATTAAATTCATATACACTCCCACGTATATATATATCAGTATATGCATGCATGCATGAATGTATGATTGTATGTATGTATGTATTGTATTCGATAAAGATAGCACATAACTTTGGCACATGGCACTATAACTTAATTCCCTGTATTTTGTGAACATAATCCTGTATATGCTTGGATTAACCTCAAAGATTTATGTATGCCCGTCTACATATATTCTCATAGAAGAGTGTGTATATATATATATATATATATATATATATATATATATATATATATATATATATATATATATATGTATATGTATGTATGTATGTATGTATGTATGTATGTATGTGTGTATGCATATGTACGTGTCTGCGTGTTCGTATTGCTGTGTGGTTTGTTTCCGCACCTGTGAAATTATATATGTTTCAATAAGTATTTCCGTATGTACACACATGTAAGTGTGTGTGTATGTGTGTGTATATACATACATACATACATACATACATACATACATACATACATACATACATATACACGCACTCACATAGTCACAAACACACACATACATATATACATACATATATAACACGGATATATGCATGTGAATATGTAGGTATATATGTGCTTGTTTTCGCGTTTGTATCTGTCTACGTATGTATATGTTTCTATGTCTGAATGTTTATATGTGCTATGGCCGTTCACATTTGAGCTTCGCTCGTCTATCGTATAATTATTTTGCAGTACGCAGTAGTGTCAGAAAGAAACAAGATGCCTTCTGTAGTGACACATCGTTATTATCTAATTTGGTTTGGGTACTTTTGGCAGCACTGAGACATCGGCCAGCCTTTACCAAAGATATGGAACTTGCTGCTGCCATTACTCTATAATTATTCTATAAAAGACAATAAACAAAAACAGTATTAGAGGCATGAGACAATTCATAACGATGGCACGAATATCTAGTTTATAATTCATATATGTCCCTCTGTATGTTTATGCAGAGGGGTATACATTGGTATGCGTGTCATTTTGTATGCGTTGGTGTGTTAGTGTACCCATGTGCGCACAGATGTCTACGTGTTTATGTATGTGCAGGATTCATTGTGGGAACGTATGTGTGTGTGTGTGTGTGTGAACATGTGTATGTCTGTGTATGCGCATAAATGTGTATATATATATATCTACGTGTGTTTATATGTAGTAGTGTGTTTGTATGGGTTTATAAATATTTGTACTTATGTATCTATGCATGTATCATGTGCATTAATGTGATACACACACACACACACACACACACACGCACACACACACACACACACATATATATATATGTATATATATATGTATATATATATACACAC
>NC_068983.1:97379444-97380546 GCF_001194135.2 Octopus bimaculoides
GTATATATATATGTATATATATATACACACAAATATATGTATATATATATATATATATATGTATACATAGATATACACACACATATATGTATATATATATATATGTGTGTGTGTGTGTGTGCATGTATATATGTATGTGTGTGTGTATGTATATATGTATGTGTGCGTATATATATACACATCTTTGTGCATCTTTGCGACTGCACTTATGTACGTACGTACGTGCGTCTGTGTGTTTGTGTGTGTGTATGTATGTGTGTACATCAGTGAATCTGTAATCGTAAATGAATTATAGTATAAATGTATGTGCATGTGTGTGTGTATGCGCGTGTGTATATCTGTGTGTGCTTCAACATGTACGTTTATATTGTAATTTTCCTCCAACTTTTATATTCACAGATACAAGCACACATACAAATAATATATTATACATCAGCGTGTGAACATATATCTTATCCGCCGCTCATCCGCCTCAGAGAGAGAGAAAGAGAGAGAAACAGAGACAGAGACAGACACAGCGAGAGAGAGAGAGAGAGAGAGAGAGAGAGAGAGAGAGAGAGAGAAGGTAGTTTAACTGCATAAGCGAAAATCCTGTGGTTTTTATTGCCATAAGTTAATATCTCTGCTGCCAGTCTGCCGTTATAGTGTGTCTCCGAACATGTGTGAATTATACAATTATTATTACCCTGACAGAAAACCGTCTTGCCGACGGCTGATGGTAATTTTTGCCTGATCCGGGACACTAAACTCTATTGAACCATCAGATAATGCAAATTGTACAAATAATAACAGTACTGGCTACAATAAACGTTGTTTGCGGTATGGTTTTGATGTTGGGGAGGTGGAGGAGGTGGAGGAAACGAGAGGTAATTTTTGCTGGGTTCCTGCCTGGTTATCAGATAGTGTGATAGTGTAAAGAGTAAGGTTAGATTCTGGTTTGTGATTCAGGGTTGGGGTTTAGTTTTGAGGGTGGCGTTGCTTTCGAACTGGACCAAGGCAATTTGTTGTTCAATTGACAGGAAAAGAAAGCAGAAATACATATAAAAAATAGACGCAAGTAGGTACATACATGTAGATTATATATATATATATATATATATAT
>NC_068983.1:97380734-97383759 GCF_001194135.2 Octopus bimaculoides
TATATGATTTGCTGTAAGAAGCTTGATTCTCAACCACAAGGTCCCGAGTTCACTCACACTCCATGGCACCGAGCAATTGTCTTCTTGTATACACCTCTGCATAAACATACAGAGGGACATATATGAATTATAAACTAGATATCCGTGCCATCGTTATGAATTGCCTCATGCCTCTAATACTGTTTTTGTTTAACACACACACACACACACACACACACACACATACAAGAACGCAACAGACGACAATAAAACATCCGGACAGACATACGATACGAAGACAGACAGGAAAAACAACAAAAAGAGGGACAGACGGGCCATTCGTGGCCTTCTCTCCTCAGTCCAGTTTTCAGATTATCCTTGCAGTTTCGACCAGTTAAACTTGAGACTGTTCAAATTTGGCTGGCGCCCAGAAATATAAGCTAAGAGCATTAAATATTTTGGGAGAAAGAAAGCGAATGTGTAGGACAATAAAGATAAAAGAACAAAATAAAAATAAAACGATAAAAACAGAGAAAATATTACTCAATTACAAATACAAACAAGAAAATAACAACAGTTGTCTTTCGACTAATAATAGAGACAAATCAAGTTGAACTGGCGTATGAGGAGCGAAAGCCTTGAGACAGGAACATAGATGAACATAAAAGATGAAAGTCAGGAGACAGTAATAAGAGATGCAACGTTTTGCGGATGAAAATAAGATCCACGAGTTCTACACTGCAACCAAATCCATGTACGGTCCGTCCTCCAATCATATCAATCCGATACGATCTTCAGACAGCAACACTCTCTACAAGGAAAAAACCCAGATCCGTAACAGATGGGCAGAACACTTCAACTCAGACACCACACTGATTAATGAGCTCCCTCATCTGCCGCCTCTCCCTGGGCTGGATACAGAACCCTCCCTCGTGGAAATCAGTACAGCTCCATCCTACTTAAAAAAACAGAAAATCACCTGGATCAGATGGTGTGTCGAGGGAGATTTACAAATATGGTGGTCCTGCTCTTGTCCTGCGTCTTCATCAGATTATCCTCTACTGTTGGAAAAATTCCTTGATCCTTCAACGCTGGAAACACGCAAGAAGAAGGGAGATAGCTCACACTGCAACAACAGCAGAGGTATTTCACTCCTGGATGTTGCAGGAAAGATCCTGCCACGCGTCCTGCTCTCTCGACTTCTTGGTCACTTCGTTGAAGGAATCCTCCCAGAGTCTCAATGCGGTTTTAGAGCTAACTGTAGCACTATTAACACGGTCTTCGTCTCACGCCGCCTGTTAGAGAATTGCCGAGAACAACAACGTGATGCGTCGTTTGCCTTTATTGACCTAACTAAGGGTTTTGATACTATTATCCGCCCACTACTATGGAATGTCCTGCTTCTTGCCATGCTACACCAGTTCCATGACGGCATGCAAGCACATGTGACATTGGGTGGTGATCAGTCTGACTACTTCAACGTTCAAATCGGTGTTAAGCAAGGCTGTGTCCTGGACCTTGTCCTCTTCAATATGTTCCTTGTGGTTGTGACCTTACTATCTCGCTACGACCTCAACCCCGAAGATGGCATCCCAATTCGATATCGCCACGATGGCAGTCTCTTCAACTTGAGGAGACTAAAATCACTAACAAAGACTCAGTCCACCACTCTCTTCGAATTACAGTATGCCGATGACTGAGAAGCTCTCAACCATATATATAGTAAAAGTCAATAAAGAAATTAATATAGGGACTTGACTCTATTACATTATATTAAATTAAGTTAAATTATGTTAAATTACGCAATATATAAGAAAAATGTGGATGAATTTATATATATATATTAGTATTTTAGGTTAAAGTGATATTACTAAGGGGATATTGTTTTAATAGACTGCATATGAAAGATAAGTTATTAAAAATTTATTGAACAAAACAGTGTATAAATAATGTTTAGGGGAATCTTTTATATATTCACTAAACCATACGGGTAATATAGGGTTAAAATTATATGTTCGAAGTTATTCAAACCAAATTCAAATAAGAGACAAAAGACCAAAAGTGACTGTACAAGTTGTTTCGCTAAGTTGTTATTTATCGCTAAAATTATGCTTAAAATGTATTCGCCGATAAAAATGCATTAATTGTAATTCTCCATGCAACGGTGTTTAGTTACTAAATTAATGAACCGACTCAATACATGTCCTTATATGTCCTCTTTTATATATTACTAAATTGTTGTTATTTATCGCTAAAATTATGTTCAAAATCTATTTTATCTGAAAAAATGCCACAAATCCTAGACTCTATGTAATAGTGTTGAGTCACTTAATTAATGAACCAATCAGTCATTCAGTCCTTTAAAATATTTATTCAGTTAATTACTTTTAACATTATATTTAAGAGGTGTAGAGGGGGAGGGTAATTAAGCTATACATAGACTGAAGGGAGGTAACTCTTGGTTATTGAGGTTTATAATTTGGGTCCATTATTTAGGTCCATTATTCAATAAATCAATCAACTTATCAATCAACCAATTAATTAATTAATCAATCGATCAATCAATCAATTATTTGGTTCTGTAATGGAGTTGCATATTAATGCCTTTATCTATATACATGCATATGTATATACAATATATACATACGCATATATATATATATACATATATACATATATCTCTCTCTACTCTTTTACTTGTTTCAGTCATATATACTACTATCTTTAAAAAATCTGATTAAGTCCAAAGGGTAGTACTAGATAATGTTATTACTTTATATACTTGTGCGGTGTAATTAAATGTAAATTATAAGCTAGTCAATGTTTATTTGTTAAAGGTACCAGCAGAAAGCTCAAGCATACCTACCTAAACCTACATGTGTGTGTGTGTGCATAGATAAATATATATATACACAAGTGTGTGCACATGGATGCATATATACACACATATCCACATATATTGATGCAAAAGTAGCAACAATAGTAATATATACTCACACATACATATATGTATATAATTATAGCTAACTCAATATATACCCTCTTT
>NC_068983.1:97384239-97384642 GCF_001194135.2 Octopus bimaculoides
TGTGTGTGTGTGCATAGATAAATATATATATACACAAGTGTGTGCACATGGATGCATATATACACACATATCCACATATATTGATGCAAAAGTAGCAACAATAGTAATATATACTCACACATACATATATGTACATACCTACATCTATATGTATACATACATGCATATATGGGTACAGGACATAAAAAAAAACGTAAAACACAATGAGACACGAAAACATAAAAACGAAAACATAGAAAACGAACTTTTTTCGAACAACGAAAAAAACAAACGAACAGAGAACGAGACATGCAACATAATGAGTATACCCCTTCGTCAGTTGTCCCTGTTTCATCTACTCCGCGTTTCGAAGGCAAGGACAATACGCGACTTCGTTGAAACAGTCATTCCCGCAAAGCAAATT
>NC_068983.1:97384702-97385931 GCF_001194135.2 Octopus bimaculoides
AGTACAAGACAGTAAAAATAAACACTGAGGGCTGATGAGCCAAGACGATAGATAAATTATTATGAACGCTAGGTAGACGAGCCATGAGGAGACAGGAAAAAGCACGTCTTTTCTTTAGGAAGGAAGAAGACAGAAAGTGAGATCCCCTTTCGTCACGTGTCAGCGACGAGAGAGTCAAGGAGGAAGAGTGAGAGAGAGAGAGGGAACGGTGAAAGGGAGAGAAGAATAAGGAATGCTTTCGGTGTGAATGGTTTATTTATTACGGCGCTGTGATTTACAATCCTGTAAATAATAATAATGGGATTTTTATATAAGCTTAAAGCTTATGGCATTCACCGTGCAATGACTAAAGAACATAGTCTAATAAAGGGGCATATAAGCCCTCGACAGAAAAAAGAAGGCTTTCCTATCCACGTGCGCGCGCGTTTGTATATTTAAATATATATATTGGTCCATGGAATTGACTTTTCTTTCCTCGAAAATTTCAGGACTTATTATTATTATTATTATTATTATTATTATTATTATTATTATTATTATCAGTGATTTTAAAGCGACTACTACTACTACTACTACTACTACTACTACTACTACTACTACTACTACTACTACTACTACAGCTGCTGCTGCTGCTTGCTATCACTATTGACTTTTAAATATCCGTGTAGGTATGGTCATATTATGTATCATTATTATATTTCCGTTTAGTCCGACAGAACTGACAAGTACTGCGATTAGAAACTACTCCAGCTGAATTGAGATTTTTCGGTGTTAAAAATTTTACGCTCAACTGGCTAGTTATATAGACAGCGATTAGTTAATCTGGGGGTCTTAAGATAGAAGCAAGCCGATCTGCCACTTCATGCCAGTTGCTGGATTCTTGGCCTATCCATTTTAAGAGCACAGATGTTCCTTCAGCGTCTGTTTCTCTACTAGAGAATACCGAGTTCGCCCGATGTCAAAAAAAATATGCACAGCTACAGTCATATGCACAGAAAAGTACATACATTCATACATATATATGTGTGTGTGTGTGTGTGTGTGTGTGCATGTATATATAGATAAACACATAACCATACGCACACCCATATATCTATCAATATTTCTTTTTCTCTATCTCACACTCTCTATCTCTCTTTCTCGCTCTCTTGCCGTCCTCTCGCTTTCTCTCTCTCTCCAGAAACGTGTGTGTAAGCGCACATACACACACATTCATATATATATATATA
>NC_068983.1:97386227-97391227 GCF_001194135.2 Octopus bimaculoides
ACACACACACACACACACACACACACACACACACACACACACACACACACACACACATATATATATATATATATATATATATACATATATACATAAGTGCATATCTATAAACTCCTAAGCATATGACCGAGAACCACTACTACTACTACTACTGATAATAATAATGATAATAATAATACTGTTGCTGTCGCTGCTGCGGCTGCTACTACTACTACTGCTACTACTGCTGCGACATGTAGTAAGAGTAGGAGGAGTGGGAGAAGGAGGAGAAGAAGAAGAAGAAGAAGAAGAAGAAGAAGAAGAAGAAGAAGAAGAAGAAGAAGAAGAAGAAGAAGAAAAAGAAGAAGAAGAAGAAGAAGAGGAAGAAGAAGAAGAAGAAGAAGAAGAAGAAAAAATGAGGTGATGCGTGTGACAGAACAGAAGTTATATTGAATGACATGCTAAAATTAATCAATCAGCAAAGAATAATTATTTATTGCTGATATAGTTCAAAGATCCTTTATGAAAGAGAAAATGGATTTTGTAACATTCATGCCTTCACCAGAACTAATAAGCATTTGGTTTTGTGTTTAAAGTCTTTTTATCTTCGAAAACAAAGAAACTATCCCCATAAGCTATGCGGAGACGGGTGCTGCACCGATGCTTGATTGCTTCCGTCATCTGTCATAAACACTGGTGCCAATTAATGCTTGGTTTCTACTCTAAGCTCAAGCCATCACGACATTTGGCATGTTCACTTGTCGCTTGCGGGACACTGAATGTCTTGGTTGATGTTTTATATGGTGGTAATATAGAAAATGTGGTAATGTTACAGATAATAGGTTAGCATACAAGTTCGTGACAACTTTGATATTTGCTTCTTCAATGTCTTGTTGCTTATTTTTGTTGAAGTTACATTTTTATTGACGTTTATTTTCTTGATATATTGATAAGTTTCAGCACTCCTCGAGCGCTCTTATGGCATGTTTCAGGTCTTTTCAAGTGTTTGTTTAAGACTCTTATTACAACACACCGGATATTCCACGTTGACATCCAGTTTGAAGTGCATCAGACATCATTCTCCGACATAAAATGCTGGTTGGTCATAGGATGTGAAGTGAAGCATTCAGAGTAACTTACAGTTATTATGCAATGAGGCCATCAGAGTGAGTTATGTTATTGTCCAGTCTGTTCTCGTATGCCTTGAAGATATGTGTTTCTCTAAGGAGTGTGAGTAAACGTTTTAGAGGGTGTTTACAGTGAGTATTGAAATAAGATGCAAATAAACTGTCATGCTTAATATTAGTAGGTGGTTTGAAACATTTAAAACTCGTCTAACACAATGGTAAGTAAAAAAGAATTATAAGAATGCAAAATATTTTTCTTCATGGGAATAATGGGGAGAGAAGTAAAATATTTCACTAATAATTCTGGAATGGTATAGATCAGTGGTTACTCTCTTTTACTCTCTTTTACTTGTTTCAGTCTTTTGACCGTGGCCATGCTGGAGCACCGCCTTTAGTCGAGAAAATTGACCCCAGGACTTGTTCTTTGGAAGCCTAGTACTTATTCTATCGGTTTCTTTTGTCAAACCGCTAAGTTACGGGGACGTAAACACACCAGCATCGGTTGTCAAGCGATGTTGGGGGGCAGGGACAAACACAGACACACAAACACACACACATACATATATATATATATACATATATACGACGGGCTTCTTTCAGTTTCCGTCTACCAAATCCACTCACAAGGCTTTGGTCGGCCCGATGCTATAGTAGAAGACACTTGCCCAAGGGACTGAACCTGGAACCAATGTTGTTGGTAAGCAAGCTACTTACCACACAGCCACTCCTCCGCCCTTTTATTTAAATGAGTCTTTTCAATGAGTTTTCCCATTAAATGAGTTTAATATGCTTATCCTTATATATATATATATATGTGTGTGTGTGTGTGTGTGTGTGCGTGTGTATGCATGTATGAAATTTTGAATTTAGTTCACGGAGCCCCAGTACAACCTTTGCTGACCCAGGCTGGGAACCACTGGTATAGATGATGTCTTGGTAGGTAGTTAAGGTTCGTGAGCCATTGCTGTACATTATGTTATTGGGCACAGAAGCCAATAGATTGTTCCCCGTCCATATTAAATTCAGTTATTTGCGTTACTTCGTGAAACTAAAATATCGATTTCTTACAAATGTAGAGGAAAGGAGCAATCACTTAAATCGATTCAGTAATATAGAGTGGAACTTGTGATATCGACCTGAGATTATTCTTCATTCCCTATCAAGAACACTTAAACAAATTACGAAATAAAATGCTCAATACCGCAAATCTCATTTGCAGGTCTTTGCTTTTGTCTAGAAAGAAAAATAATTGAAGAGACACTCAGACACCCGAGGCAAATGTTTTTAAATATTGTAAGCCAAGGGATGAGGCTATACCGCAAAAGAATGAAAAATAAACTGATATTGACAATAAGTCACGATCTAGGAATGAAATCTAGATTTTTTTAACCTGTCCCAACTTTAATTGTATAACGGCTTTCAATCACTTCCCCCGTCATTATATAACTTATCTTTCCCATCCACAGTAACTGTAAATCCCCTGTTTAAAGTGTAGTGTGTTTTATCGTATTTTTCGAACATTCGTGATTAATAAGGAATCTATTATCCTTACTCATGGCCACTGTGCCATTCATCCTCTAGGGTTATTGGAGTCGAAAAATAGCGTCTCATTCAAGTACTAGGGTAATATTATCGACTAACCCTTCCTCTCAAACGTCTGACCTTGTGCCAAAATGTGAAACTGTTGTTGTTGTTGTTGTTGTCGTTGCTGCTGCTACTACTGATAATGATGGCTGGTAGTGTTAGTAACACGTCATTTCGATTCACTTGTGTGTCTGTTCTGTTTATCTGTTCAAAAGTTGTTAATTGTTCAAATGCTGTTATACAACATTAGATAAACCAGCCAGAATCACATAGGGCTGGCTTTTTTTTTTATTTATCATTCTATCTGTTTATTATTTTTTTTTCTCTTCCTTATGGCTCAAATTCTTTACAAAAGTTTTCAAATTTTGCTATGCAAAGCATATTTTCTTACAAATGAAGCATCGGTTTTCCCAGTCAGCAAGCTGAGTGGAGGGGTAGGACCTGATTTGCAGAGACAAGTACAGTACGTGTCAAGGTTCTTCCATCCCACCCTGCACATGGAAGGGGATGAGAGCCATTTTAAAGCGTTAAAAGTTCTAAGTCCACGTAATTGTATCTCTGTTATAGTGGCAAGCGGCTGAACAACTCGAATAAAAGCAACCATAGCATTTGTAGCAGTGCTAGCGAAGACGAAGTATGCTTATGGAAAGAGAGAAACTTTTAAGCGTTGAAAATTCATAGTTAAAAAACTGCACCACTGTTAATCGCGGCAAAACACAATAGCAATAAAAATACAATCAACAACAACAATAATAATAATCATCTGTTCTATACATACAAGTTCTGAAATTTTGAGGTGGTATCTCATCGACTCAAGTACTCAATCTGTAATTATTTTATCGACTTCAAAAAATGAGAAGCAAAGTTGACATCATCAAAATTTGAACTCAGAACGCGAAAACGGACGAAGTGCTGCTTAGCATTTTATCCAGCTCACTAACAATTCTACCAGATCACTACCTTAAAAATAATAATAATAATAATAATAATAATAATAATAATCTAGAACTAGAAAAGACTGAAAAATACAGACTATTAATAGAAGAAACTGCAAGAATGTGAATTATAAGGAGAGTGTCCGTCATCCCAATAGTTGTAGGGGCACTTGGAGTACTAACAACTAAGTTTGAGAAATATGTTAAAGAAATTGAAATTGACATGAGAGCAGAGCAAACCCCAAAAAACTGCTCTGCTAAGGACAACTAGGATATTGAGATTGGTACTTGAATGTTGAATGTCTTCCACGATAATTAACAACCAATTATCAAAGCTTATAATGTGCAGAAAGAGACCCTGTGAGACCTCTAACGGTAGGCTGCTGTCCGCTTTCACAGAATGAACCAGAGCCAACAAGACCGAGCGCTCTAAGAAGTAAAACAACAATAACAACAGCAGTAGCAGCAACAACAAATATCAGCAGCAATGATGGTGATGTGCTCGTATGTACTGAGTTTGCGATATCTCCAGCTATTCTATGACGGTCGGTAGGTGCGGTTGCTGTTTGTAAGACTAACTTTTTTAAAGGATATCTCTTTGACAGAGCTGTAGGCCAAGATTAAACGTAGACTGGAGCCAAGCGCCAGTGATTGAGCGCCGTCAGGTGCTCACAGCTTTCTGCTTATTAGGAATGCAGTCGGTGGAGTCTTTACTATGACATTCTTTACGGGGGGGATAAGTGGCCGGTAAAAGCGATGATGTGATGAGAGACACTAGAGCGTCTATGCGAATCAACCAGCTGGTCAGTTCCAGTGGACATTTGGTCCAGGGTCTATGAATAATTTCAAGAGATCACTAACCTGTCAGTGCTAGCGGGGTGAGTTGCCAGTTCTGGATAAACTCTACTGGCAATTCTCCTCCGTAGCGCCATCATCCGCACCTGCTCGATGTGTGTACAGAGTGACGAGACCGTCTTGTACACGTTCGAACTATGCTCGAGCATTGGCGACTCGCGGAGTTATGTCGATGATGAGATGATTACTCGATTGTGATGAATACCCCACCGCCATCCTTTGGCCGTAAAGGACAGGAAGGTTTCCTCTATCTGGTGGCTACAATGAAGGGATTGTAAGTTGGATGAACCTGAAACAACTGTAGACGGACACTTTCCTCCAAGGAATATCACTTTTCTGGTGTTCCTTGGTTTACCTATTGGCGAATTTTATTGTTATAATTTTCATCTTAATTATTACTGCCGCTTTTTAAAAATCGTTTATGCCCCTCCTTTTTTTTTTTTTGTACTCTACTAAATGTTTCCTGCGGCCCTTGTGGCCAATAAAGCAAGAGTTATTATTATCACTATTGCTGTTGCTG
>NC_068983.1:97394627-97395954 GCF_001194135.2 Octopus bimaculoides
ACACACACACACACACACACACACACACACACACACACACACATATATATATATATATATATATATATATAACAAGCTTCTTCAGTTTCCGACTTATAAGTGTTTGGTTAGCTGGAAGCCATAAGCCGAAGGTACCACGCAGTGGGACTGAACCGAGAATCAAGTGCTTGAGAAGCAAGCTTCTTACCACACAGCCACATCTGCACCTAAAGTACTCCTATATACCATATATACTTTTATATATAGACAGGGGCAGCCTATTCAATTTACCTCCGGTTCGGTTCGGGTACGTGATGTTGATAAGCCACAAAGTACCGAAACATCGATGTCCACCGCTCCCGAGTGCGACTCTCGCTTGTCTATCACTATGACTTTTAGGTGACCTAGTGCTTAGTGTGTTGCACTCAAGATCGCGAGATCGTGGTTTCAGTTCCTAGACCGGGTGGTGCGTTCTGTTCTTGAGCAAAGCACTTCATTCACATTGCTCTGCGATCATCTCGACACCTGAAACGTGGTATACCGTGCACCTGTTCAGGCAACGTTATTTTGATGGAGGGTGTGAGCTAATTTACAGCACATAGATTTTAATGACAATAAATAAATCATTCGTTCAGGTCGTTCGGCAAAAGCTGAACACACAAACGTCGTCTTCGACCGGGGAATCCACAATGTACTTTATAATTTCTTATAGCCAAGACGATAACAGCCAAAGAGAGACGTTGATACAAGGTCTCCTGCAGCTTGTATTAACGTCTGTCGTTGTGCTAATCAATAACAACAGCAACAACAAAAACAACGTAGCAACAAAAACAACAATAACACAGAATTATAAGAGGTACTATGGATAAGGTATATAGGACAGAGTTTGATTGGGAATACTTAATTATCACTCACATTATGAAAGAGAACTGGCGTCCATTCGTTGGCACGTAACTGCAGATTTATATTTTCTTCGCCGTTCTCTCCGCTTTGCTTTGGACCTGTTCTCTGCCTGTCTATCAATCAATCAATCAATCAATCAATCAATCAATTAATCAATCTATCTATCTATCTATCTATCTATCTATCTATCTATCTATCTATCTATCTATCTATCTATCTATCTATCTATCTGTCTGTCTGTCTGTCTGTCTGTCGGTTGTGTCTGACTGCCTGTCTGCCTGTCTGTTTGTTTATCTGTCGGCTAGCTCTCTTTCTATTTCTTTAAATACTTAAATATATATATGTGTGTGCATATGTATATACATATACATACATATACAGTACATATACATATATACACGCATATATATATATATATATATATATATATATATATATATATATA
>NC_068983.1:97402677-97406069 GCF_001194135.2 Octopus bimaculoides
CTGAGAGTTATGACACTGACAGCAACGTGTCACATCCGACATCTACCGGAAGGAACTTAATGAAAGCCATCACATCACAAGACATGCTTTATCGGAAGTTATTTAAATTAGATGGTTTGATGTTATTGTTGATGTTTTTTTTTTATTATTATCACTATTATTATTTTTATTTTTTCTTTATCACATGTTTTGTTGGAACTCCTGGAGTCTTGCATGCGTAGCGGGCTTGCTACCTGCAGTCTACGGTACCATGCTATTCGCTCTTTTCAGCTATCTAAAACTTTCCTGGTCATTCTGGCTGTGCCAAGGAGGCAAACCTTTTGTAGCAGTTTTACTGGGCACTCTATTCCAATTTCCCATGCATTCTCCTTGATGCTTTCTGATTCTGTTCCAACAACAATTGGCACTATTTTCACCTTCTCCATTTTGCATAACCGGAATATTTCGTACTTAAGTAGGTTGTATCTGTCTATCTTTTCACCTTCCTTCTTGACTGTCCGTGGGTGAAAGGAGCATGCAACGTCAGCTATATAACATATGTGGTGCACCTTGTCCACTAGGTCCGGTCTTTTATGTTCTAGCAGAGCGACGAAACCGTTCTGCATGCACTCATTCAGTGTCCAGTAATTGTTGGCTTGTGGAGTTATGTCGAACAGCTGCTGTCGTGTGTGATGATTGCCCAGCCGCCCTCCTTTAATCGGGCAGGCAAGGCAGCTTTCCTTTGCCTAGTTACTGTGGCGAAAGAGGTTGTTTGATGGACGAGGCTGAAAGGAATGCGGACAGAGACATTCCTTTTTAGTAAAGCCTTCATAGGCTTTTTCAAGTTTCACTTGAAAAGAATACTGTTAAGCATTTTGACCGGCATGCAAACGGTTCTGCCACCTCACTGCTTCTGAGATGGCGCTAATATTGATGGCGAGTCAAGGCGGCGAGCAGACGGAATTGTTAGCAATGCCGGGCAAAAATGTTTAGCGACATTTCGTTGGGCTTTACCTTCTGATTTTAAATTCCACCGAGGTTGACTTTACCTTTCATCCTCTCAGGTTCGATAAAATAAATACCAGTTAAGTACTAGGGTCAATGCAATCGATTTATCCCCTTCCTCAAAATTGCAAACTTTGTGCCAACATTTGTAACCATTATTGATGGCGGATATGATAGGATGATGAAGATATGGTGGCAGTGGTGGGGTTGGCGGCGGCGGCGGTGGCGGCGGAGGTGGTGGTTGTATTGAAGGTCGTGTGAATGTCGTTGATGATGAGATTTTTTAATGATTATATTTATGATGATGTTGCTATTGATGTTGATGTTGATGATATATCTGTGTATATTGGCGAGAGAGATATTGATATTGTTGTTGCTAGGAAATAACAAATTTAGATGATAATAAAACTGATGTTGATGTGATGCTGATGGAAGTAGAATGTGGTGATAGAATGCGAATTAGCCTGATAACAGAAAAATTCATTTTCCTCCTGATTTATCTTAAAAGGAGAGGAACTAATTGCTGTTTCTTGTTCTGATATTTCAACTAGTTTATCAGTTTGTTCCTTTGTCTTCTTGTCTTCCTGTTTGTCTTTTTATAGAACAAAAAAAATTAATAAACCAAACAAATAATAAAACAATCTTAATGACTTTTACGCTGTAACGGAGAGAAGTAGAAGAATCCAATGTTTCGGACTGTGGATCTTTCTCGAGACAAAGCAGATTAAATTACTTGCCTGGCAAGTAATTTCATTTCGACTTCTAATATTCATGTTAGAGTGCGTATATGGTAAATTACTTACCAGACAAGTATTTTAAACGGATTTATAATCAATTCGTTAGTTTTTGTTGAGATTGCAAATTCAATGATCTTACATCATTCGTTTTTTCTTTGTCTACGACATATCTGGTCTCTTTGCCTCGATAGCATACTCACCCTCTAAGTAGAAATCATTTGCAAACTTCTCCTCCTCCTCCTCCTCCTCCTCCTTCTTCTTCTTCTTCTTCTTCTTCTTCTTCTTCTTCTTCTTCTTCTTCTTCTTCTTCTTCTTCTTCTTCTTCTTCTTCTTCTTCTTCTTCCTCTTCTTCTTCTTCTTCTTCTTCTTTTTCTTCTTCTTCTGTGGTATTATCCCTCTTTGATCGATGCAAACTCGACCTGTTTTTGGTTGTGTATTATTTTTATTGAAAGTGCTAACAGGTACATATTTGGTTTTGATGTAAAAGACAAGCTACAACGAAAATTTTGCTTAATACCAAAGATTTTCATGCCAGTTGCTGGACCATAACCAGCTGCGCATGTCCCTTACTGGCTGATGATGTGTGCATCTCTGATCTCGAGTAGGAGTAATAGAGGAATATCATAGGCATGCGTTGAAATGGATTGTTTGGGGTTTGATAATTCACCTCTGGAAAGATGGGTGTTTCGTTCATCATCCTTAAGCAATCATTATCCAAGGACTTTTTACGTGGAACGAGCCACTCGACCGGAGGAAAATTCTAATTGGTCCTCACCTTCAAGGTCCTGCGCTGTTTCTCTTGATATGAAATAACCATGTCTCGCACATATAGTTGCGATGCATGTGCCTGGTGTACCATTATCACAACGGGTGGTCATGATGGGAATATTGAGCTTCGTATATTTGTACCCCAGTGTCACTTTGATGGCATGCATTGCTCTCTCACTCTGTAATAATAATAGTTGTAGAAATTACTACTACTACTGCTACTGCTGCTGCTACTACTACTACTACTACTACTACTACTACCGCTACTACTACTACTACTACTACTACTACTACTACTACTACTACTACTACTACTATTACCAATAATAATAATAATAATAATAATAATAATAATAAAAACAAACAATTCCTATTATAGTAGGTGCCTTAGGTATAATAAAAAAATATTCAGACAAGTAACTGTAGAATATGTGGAGATGGACAAGAAACAATAAATCATATTATCTCTGGCTGCCCAGACAAGTAATATTCAGACAAGTAACTGTGGAGATGGACAAGAAACAATAAATCATATTATCTCTGGCTGCCCAGTCCTGGCTAAGAAGGAATATATTCACAGACACGACAGAACTAGGACCTATATACACTGGAAGCTATGCCAACACTATGGAATAATAACAGAAAAAAGATGGTATAAACACACGCCAGAAAACGAGAAAGCAACCATACTCTGGGATATGCCAATACACACAGATAGAGAAATCAAGGCAAATAGACCAGATATAGTTGTCAAAGATCATGAAGAAACAAAATGCTTTCTAATTGATGTATCAATACCAGCAGATGACAACGTTTCCCTAAAAGAAATGGAGAAACTTTCAAAATACAAAGACCTGGAAATAGAGGTAACTCGAATGTGGAATCTAAAAACAGAAACAATTC
>NC_068983.1:97406261-97409237 GCF_001194135.2 Octopus bimaculoides
ATTGCACTACTGGGCACAGCACACATCCTACGCAAAACACTTTCAATACAGTAACCATAAGAGCACCACAGCAAACCACAGCACATACCCAAGGCGCACAGAGCTTCGCTCGGTAGTGAAGTGAAAGCACGTTATAAAAATAAAACTACTGAACAATAATAATAATAATAATAATAATAATAATAATAATAATAATAATAATAATAATAATAATAATAATAATAACATGAGCATAGCATGGTTTGACTATCGCAAAACATACGATATGATACCACACTCCTGGGTAGTAAGAACAATGGAAATGTCTGGAGTAGCAGAGACTATGAGAAGCCTTTTATGGAATAGCATGAAATGTTGGAGAACGGAATTGACAGCAGGGAATCAAGTATTAGGAGAGGTGAAAATCAGGAGAGGAATCTTCCAGGGGGACAGTGAGTCCCCACTGATATTCGTACTGGGAATAATCCCCTTGAGTGAAATACTACAAAGATGGGTTATGATCTGGGAAGAGGAAAGGGAAAACTAAACGACTTGCCATTCATGGAATACTCCACAAGTTTTCTATTGTGTTTAAATCGGGGGAACAGGCAAGGCACTTCATCTTCCGAAGTCCACAGAAGCCTAATTGTTTCAGATACCCTGTAGTTTTTCTTCGCTGAGCGCGAGGGCACATTATCTTGCATAAATATTATGGTTGTCTTGAAGGTGATGCTTTGCTTTTTTAACCAAGGTTCAAGGTCTCCCCCAGAAAGCGTCTGCAGTCATTTTAGCACTGTCCGACACTTTCCAAGGGCCAACCATAATACCTCCAATAATACCTGTCCAAATCCTGATGTCTCCTACCACTTGTTGGCGTCTCAAGCGTTGATGACGATCTCTTTCATTTACAACACATCCCTTGCTCCAGCCACGAGGTTAATCAAGGGTAGCATGAGTTTCGTCCGTAAACAAAATTTTTGAAAAGTCGACCTTCATGTTATCTTCTGCCTATTTCAGACGATTTTGTATGTGTATTTTGTATGAAGGAGGCCTTTTAACTGATGTCATTGATTTACCGACCTTTTTCAGAAGACACCAGGTAGTTCTAGACACAGATATTTCGCCAAATGCACTTGAAAAGTTCTCCATTTGTAAGACCTGGGTTCTTTACAGCGTCACGCTTAATTCGTGACAGAGAACGTTGAGAAAGAGATCTCAAGTGACCCTTGTCGATTCCCTTAGGTATCATCGTAGGAGCTGCAGCAGATTCTTTCAGTTTGGTGATATCTTCCAATTATTTTAAATATTTCTAATGTTGATTTATCTTTTGCAAGTCCAGAAGTTTCTGAAGCAGTTAAGTCACACATAAGGCCCATAATTACACGATTATCAGATCACTCATTAATAATTTGGAACACTGCAAGCCCGCAGAAATCATGCAAATGGCGCGGTTTATTTACACTTGTGCAAAACCTCACGTTTTTTTACCCAGCATGCACATATAACTGTTGCCATCATTCTGTGGAAATTTCATTGAATTCCAACGAGTAGTTTTTCAATTAAACAAAAACATGTTACGTCGTTATATATATATATATATATATATATATATATATATATATATATATATATATATATATTTATACAAACACACACACATATATATATATATATGTACATGTGCGTATATATGTGTATATGGTTTTGCTAATCGGTGTCGAGTTTTACAATTCTGTAAATAATAATAATGGTATCTTTTATATGCCTAAAGCTTATAGCGATCACCGTGAAAATGATTAAAGAAAATAGATCGAATATACGAGAGTGTTTATTATTAATCACAGCAATTGTTTCGACACATGAAGCATTGATCCCTCACGAGTGGGACACTTAACAACTGGTTCACAAGCATCCGGCGGCGCAGATGTGTCTCATCGGGTGATAAGTAGATACAACTCGTTAAAATAACAGTTTCGCAATGCATCTTCTCATTTCGTAGAAAGAAAAGCAGCAAAGCGAAGGAAACATCTTCATTTATATAGAAGATCAAAAATAAAATCACAGATGCAAAAAAGAAACGAACACGCAATAAAGCTAGAAAAGAATTAAAGACAACCGTTAACAGACATGGATGTATAAATGCCCTTGCGCAAGCTGCATGTATACACTCGCTCATAGAAGCATCGCGAAAATGTAAGCACCGCACACGTGTGGTTTGGTGCACTCAGGATCACAAAGCGAGTTAACTAGCTGCTTGGTGTTTATAAGAACGGGGAGATTAAAGCTAAACTTAATTCATTCAAACCTTAAAATAAATCCAGTATCAAGATAGAAAGTAGCGTTAAGAAAATTTACTCTATGCTAATCCTTTCCCATACTAATGTTTAGTCCTAAATTTTTAAAAAATCGAAAAAAAATTTTCCTATGCCTTTCTAATCGTATATGTTTTTAATTTTTGTAACTGTCGATTTTTACAATTCTGTAAATGATAATGATAATATTTTATAAGCTTAAAGTATATATATACTTCCACATACATATATTCATGTATATATATATAAATGACCGACAATATATCAACCATTATTCTATTTACAAACAGGTGTAAACAAATTGTCTGTATGTAAAATATCTGAAGTATGTAAAATATCTGAAGTATGTAAAATATCTGAAGTATTCCAAATAGAAGATTGAAATTAGACCTCTGGTCCCAGATTTTCTGTCTACGAATAAAGAGTGAATGAAGAAACGTAATTTAATAAAGAGAAGTTGGTTATAATCGTCCATTACACCGTGTAGGTTAACGTTTGTGCTGTTGTCCAATGTAATTGAAGCAACATCGTCTTTCTGAAATAGAAATGTAAACGTCCATAAATACGAATGTACGTATTTACATATGTATGTATATGTCTGTCTGTCTGTCTGTCTGTCTGTCTGTATGTATGTATGTATGTATGCATTATGTATGTATATATATTTATATATATATATATATAT
>NC_068983.1:97410253-97411127 GCF_001194135.2 Octopus bimaculoides
ATATATATATATATATATATATATATATATATATATATACATATGCATATTTGTGTGTGTGCTTGTTCTTGTGTGTTGTAGTTGTTATTCTTGAGAAAATGGCCGTCTTATATCCTGTCTTTCTTAATACCTCAATCAAGCTGTATTTCATTCATCTCACGCAACTCGGATAAATACAGTCAATTGCTTGGAATTTTGTCATCAGATGTATCCTTCAATTTATCATTAGATTCTATTGACACCAAAGGAGGGATAAAGGTAATGGCATCGTTCATCCATTTTCGAAAGGTATTAGAATGATAAGTAAAATGTGATAGCAATAACAGGGAATCAAAATTATTTCGCTGATTGTAGTCGCCTTGAGGTTATATATTATTTATCCAAAACTCGTTAGTACTTAACAGCAATATTTTAGTATTTTCGCTATTTCAAGTCTATCAATTGAAGATATCTCGTAGAACTAGCATTTGAAATATCCTGCATTCTTCACGTAACGAGTTCAATTCCTATTTATGTCGAGAAAAACAAATACTTTATCAAAGTTAATCGTCATTTCATGGCTGAAATACAAATATGTATGTCATCTTTTTCCTATCAAATTATCAATCATTGTCATATTTTCAATAATTACTGAGCGACAATATCGACCAGTGTTGAGGAAACGTTTCCATGCTATACGTACGGCACACGCACACGCATGAACACACAGACTCTCAGGCACGCACACACACATACACGTACGCCCGCGCGACTGCGTGCACACACACACACACACACACACAAACACAGACCCACACACAATTCCACCTACACATTTGTACGTATAAATATATATTGTTTATATATATTGTTTATATATATATATATATATATA
>NC_068983.1:97411462-97413774 GCF_001194135.2 Octopus bimaculoides
TATGTGCATGTGTATCTATGAATGTGTAGTTGAAGAGCGTACATACGTGAATATATATATATATATATATATATATATATATATATATATATATATATACGTGCATGCGTAATTATAGTGCAATATGTGGATTCATAGAATCTTGTGGCAATCACAGAAAGTATTTCTTGTAGACCCGGCTATCATACTACATGCTAATTCAACACGGACGATTACAATGCAGAGTTCTACGCAGCTGAAGTCCAGAAGACCCAGCCATTGAAATTATTTATTGAGCAGTATATAGATCATAGAATATCAGGCGCAATGAGAAGTGAATATATTTATTTAACCGCTTGATATCCGTAGTGCATATAATTATAACTATATACACTAAAATTATGAAATATACATTGAAATTATTATTACATGATGAAGGCTGCGAAACGGCCGTAATCCTATTAATATCAAGTGGTTGTGTAAATATATTCATCTCTCATGCCTCTTGACTTTTTATGGTGAGATGTGTGTGTGTTTGTGTGTGACTGAATGCGCGCGCGTGTGTGTGTGTGTGTGTGTGTTTGTGTGTGAACGTGTGCGTGTGTGTCTCTGTGTGTGAACGTGTGCGTGCGTACGTGTGTATGTGTGTTTAAGCATGCTATAACTTCGACAGAAATAATGTCTCAGCTTCTGTCTATAATTCTGGAGTTATAATTTTATGCCGAAATTGAGTCGTTTATAGTTTTCTTCATGTCTGCATTTCTGTTGGGATTACCTCACTGTCTATCTTACTTGTCTCTTCTACAGTTGTAACAACATCTTCTTTTCTGATCCAGTAGACTACACCTGCCCGAATCCCTCCGATACTTGTACATCTCCTCTTTTGATTGCTATCGTTTTGTCTGTAGTCCCTTCAACTTATTTATCAAAAAGAACTGCATCATTCTGGATCGCTCACTTTTCTCATATTTCCAAACAGCCAGCGATAAGCCATCAACTTGAATCTCGTCCTCATCACTTCATTAGCGCAGAATATTAAAGGAGTCCAAAAGCCACGATGATTTGGCAAAAAACCTAGAGCAACTGAGAAAATGCCCGACGTAGTTCAAACCCCGCTCAAATATACATTAGTTTTTCTTTCTTCAAGGGTGGATAAAATGAAATACAATTCAATTGCTACAGACAGTCTAACCGACCGTTCCCAAACACACGCACACACACACACACACACACACACACACACACACACACACACACACACACACACACACACACACACAGTTCGGGCTTCTTTCAGTTTCCGTCTACCAAATCCACTCACAAAAACTTCTTGCCCACGTTTGGGAAGCAAACATCTTTCCACACAGCCAGGCCAGCGACTGTCAATGATATAGTCAATAAAAAACAAATAAAATTTAAAAGATTACATTTTTTTTTCTGTGCGGTACGGTACTAAATGATCCATGACCCGATACTGGTCTACGACACGGTAATTGGAGACACCTGCATTAAATAGGATGAGTACAAATGACGAGGGACTTTTAGTTTTTGCGCAACATCTGATTCTCAATGTCGATAGGTAAAAAGGTAAAGACCCCCTTCGATCATGAATGACCATAGAATTGCACTTAAAAAGTTACTCTCTGAGGCACCAGTCCGGACAAGGTTGTTTATGAAAGACCAGCAGTCGCCCATGCATACTAAACTCCCTCCTCCACACCAGCGATGTTATCCAAAGGTAAGGCATTTGCCGATACAGCTTGGCACCAGTAACGTCGCAACTCATTTCTACAAACTGATGCAATGTGAAATAAAGTGTCTTGTTCAAGAACACAGCACACAAACCGGGCTGGGAATTGAACTTACTACTTCCTGTTGGTGAACCCGAAGCTCTAACCGCTGATCCATGCGCCTTTATTTACTGTCGATTGGTTTCTCCCTGATGTTTATTTATAAGCTTTCACTTATGCACACGCACACCCACATCTACACAAACGCTAATACGGCTATATACCTTTACGTCTATATACGCCCGTGCGCGTGAACATACACATCCGTGCACATGCACTTATGTATTTATATACCCGTACTTTATTCTCATCCAGTTTCTTGTATTCACATCAACGTCATACACATGTAGGTGCTGACGTAGCTGTGTAGTAAGAAGTTTGCTTTTCAACCACATGGTTCCGGGTTCAGTTCCACTGCGTGGCACGTTGGGTAAGAGTCTTCTACTATAGCCTCGGGCCGACCAAAGCTTTAAGAGTGGATTTGGTAGACGGAAGCTGAAAGAAACCCGTCGTTTATATATATATATATATATATATATATAT
>NC_068983.1:97414529-97415582 GCF_001194135.2 Octopus bimaculoides
ATGTATATATATATAAGTCCGTCGTATATATATATATATATATATATAGATATATTTGTATGTGTGTATGTATATATGTTTGTATGTCTATGTTTGACAACCGACGCTGGTGTGTTTATGTCCCCGTAACCTAGCGGTTCGGCAAAAGAGTCCGATAGAATAAGTACTAGGCATCCAAAGAATAAGTCCTGGGATCGATTTGCTCGACTAAAGGCGGTGCTCCAGCATGGCCGCAGTCAAATGACTGAAACAAGTAAAAGAGTAAAAGAGAGAGTACATATATATGAATGTGTATCTTGCGTATGGCGTTTGAGTGTGCTGTATGTATGTGTATGTCCGTGTATGCAAGCGTATGTGTGTGTTAATTTTTATCGAGATTCAAACTACTTTCCTAATATAAATCTACATTGAAGTTATAGCTATGGGCGTATAAATATTTGCATACACAAACACATACACACACGAAGTAAGATGCATATAATATGTATATGTGTGTGTGAGTGTGTGTGAGTGCGTGTGAGTGTGCATGCGTGCGTCTGTATTTGTATGTATGTGTATGCTTCTGTATATACATATACGTATAAACACATATGCCTAAAATTAGAAATGGTCTCACAAACATGCACATAAATCTATACGTGTGTATTTAGGTGTGGATACGCTTGTATGTGCGCGTTCGTGTGTGGGCGTGTGGCTGTATGCATGTTTTCGCATGTATGTGTATTTTTCAAAAGCCGTCAATTTCTATTAAATTTGAAGATGATTTGATAAGAAACGCATAAGAAAGGAAGCCTAAAGGCAGACTTTCAGTTCAAGTTTTAACCGCTACACACTCGTCTAACCTAACAGGGATCACCTGCAATTGTTTAACTCGTTAACTTCTTCGCAAAAGCGTGAAACCATTTACAGCAAAGGCCCAATGGAATATCTGTGTGTGTTCTGGAACTAAAATAGCGATACATACATACATACATAGATACATATATACATACATACATACATACATACATACATACATACATACATACATAAACATATATGTATATATATATA
>NC_068983.1:97416006-97416595 GCF_001194135.2 Octopus bimaculoides
ACCACCCCCCCCGACGATGGGCCGTACACTCCAACATAATTACAGTATACATGTATGTTCAAAAAAGGTTTTAATTCAAAGTTCGTTGCAAAAGTTATCTTTTATTTACACTTTATCCTAAGCCCAACAAAATATTGTCACCTCCTGCCGATGGAGTACGCTCTCCATTTTGCGAAACGCAGATCTATAGAGATGGAAGAATTAATGTACGGTCATCAGGAAAGGAGATGTATGAATCTCTAAGAAGCTTAAATTGTACGTTGTTCTATTGGGCTGGCAACTAAGTTCCCGCGGTTTTTTTAAATTTAAACTTTTTAAAAAGGTTTAATAAAAAATAATAACTAATTAATCAATAATGTATTCACCTTGTTGTTTACAACTTCTTCCCAACGTTCAACAAGATTTTCAATACCTCGTTGGCAGAAATCACCCGATTTCGGCTCGAAAAATTGATCCAATCAAGCTCTCAATTCTGCACCAGTATTGAACGAGACTCAGCGCATAGCATTTGAAGGAGATCGAAAGAGGTGGAAATCCGTTGGTGCCAAATAAGGAGAGTATGGCGGGTGTGGCAGCACTTCCCAACCAT
>NC_068983.1:97417410-97427380 GCF_001194135.2 Octopus bimaculoides
AACCTCTTTGGTCAAAGATTTTAATATCACGGGAAAAAAATTTAACGGCTCATGGAATTGAATAAACTAAAATTCCCTATTTTTAGTGAAACACTTTCTGTCTGTCTGTCTATCTGTCTGTCTGTCTGTCTGTCTGTCTATCTGTCTGTCTGTCTGTCTGTCTATCTGTCTGTCTGTCTGTCTGTCCGTCCGTCTGTCCGTCCGTCTGTTTCTCTGTCTCTCTGTCTCTCTGTCTCTCTCTCTCTCTCTCTCTTCACCCTTTCCATGGATATCTTTCTATGATTCTTTCCTTTTCTGTATTAACATGTAACAATGTGTGTGCGTAATTAGATGCAAGTACAAATATATCTATATGTAAGGGTTTCTAATATTTACATTTCATAAATACATACATACGTAGCACACGCGCACACAAACGCACATACAAGCACACGGACGCACGCACGCACAGAGAGAGAGAGAGAGAGAGAGAGAGAGAGAGAGAGAGAGAGAGAGAGAGAGAGAGAGAGAGAAAGCGAGAGAATGGGTAGAGTACAGTACGAAAGATGACATTAGACAAAAGACCAAGAATAATCTAAACAGCCTCATAAATTAGACTGAAAAATCAGATATAAAAGTGTGGGGAAGCAGCAGGAAGTGTTTATACAACATGTATGCGTATAAATATGTAAAAGCAGAGAGAAAGAGTTCCAGCTATATGTGTATTATATCTTTATAAATAAATATATATATGTGTGTGTGAGATGCGAGAATTAAAATGGAGGCTAAATGATGCTGACGCGAGATAGGAGATCTCCATCGAAGAACGCTGTAAATGTCAACTTTCATTGACTTACCTTAACTAAGCAATGGCGACTATGCAATGTTGTTATCTCCCCTAGTTTGTTCGTTACAACCCCACCCCCACCCAAACCACCCGCATTCCCATTTTCGTTTAACTCTACTGAATCCTTTCATCTCTTTCACCATTTCTCATATCATCCAACTGCTCCACAGCTATTTCTACACACCAATTCTTCGTCATGTTGTTCTTGTTTTGAGGACTGTAGTCGTTCTTGTTACTTTTTCCTCGTTCTCCTCCTCCCATCCTTCTTTATTTTCTTCTTCTTCTTCTTCTTTAATTTTATTTACTTTTTTCTTTTCTTCTGCTTTCGTTTTCTCCTTATCCTCATTGCACAACTTCAATTACATTTCAGAACAACAAAATTTACTACTACTACTACTACTACTACTACTACTACTACTACTGCTGCTGCTGCTGCTGCTGCTGTTGATGCTGCCGCTACTACTACTACTACTACTACTACTACTACTACTACTACTACTACTACTACTGCTACTACTGCTACTTCTACTACTAAAGCTACTTTATTGTTTTACTTCTTTTGCTTGAACAATATATTGTACAAGCCTTATTCTTCCATTTTGCGTTTTTACCGTATCTTCTTAATTATTAGCCCGCCTCGATACCCTTCTTTATCCTTGAATTACTATTACATTAATGGAAACCTTATCAGTGAGTGCGTGTGTGTACATATATATTTTTTTAAATACATATATGTGTAATACCTAAATGTGGAGGAGCGATAGCCCAGTGGTTAGGGCAGCGGACTCGCGGTCATAGGATCGCAGTTTCGATTTCCAGACCGGGCGTTGTGTGTGTTTATTGAGCGATAACCCCTAAAGCTCCACGAGGCTCCGGCAGGGGGTGGTGGTGAATCCTGCTGTACTCTTTCACCACAACTTTCTCTCTCTCTTACTTCCTATTTCTGTTGTACTTGTAATTCAAAGGGTCAGCCTTGTCACACTGTGTCACGCTGAAAATCCCTGAGAACTACGTTAAGGGTACATGTGTCTGTGGAGTGCTCAGCCACTTGCACATTAATTTCACGAGCAGGCTGTTCCGTTGATCGGATCAACTGGAACCCTCGACGTCGTAAGCGACGGAGTACCAACAACAATAGCTAAATATTTCTTCTCTTTCCGTTTTGTTTTTCCTATTAATCCTTTCTGTCGAAGAGCGGAGGCTCGAAACCTCAAAGGCTTTACCATTCTTCCTGGGTGTTAACACAATACACTTGCTCGTTGTTCCTTCACCTGTCTTCGTCTTTTATTTTCTGAAAATCTGAACTATATATATATATATATATATATATACATACATGCATACGCACTCGCACACACACACACACACACACACACACACACACACACACACGGACACGGACACGCACATATATACGCAAATGTCGGACAATGAGAATGTGTGCTCAACACCGCATTGGTGGATAAAATTTCTTTATTTTTCTATATAGGTATGAAACCAATGGTAGCCTTAATACACACAATCACACACACACGCACGCACACATATGCTATGATACTGAAAGGGCAGAAAATCGGAGTTGTTCAAATGCACTTCTTACCCGGAGCTCTAAACCCTTCAATTAAAGTATCACGGAAGATCGAAATCCCGTCCGTGTAGATAATCCATGAATCACACCGGCAAATCTAAAGTGTTATTCGAGTGAAGAGTAAAATATAAAGAGTTTAGCATGTCTTTAATGACTAGATACAATTGTTTCCGTGCTATTCTTTCTTTAACGCCATTGCACGTAAAAATTTTCATGTGAAAAGTTGCGTAATATATTCGGTTTCGTATATTTGAGTGCCACTTCATCAGACTTATATTACACTGTGCTACTCTTAAACATTATATGTTGTTTATATCGAGAGAAAACAATAAGTATAAAATAAGATTAAACATGGTAAGAGGACAGGACATATATAATTGTAATTCCATATAAGAAAAAGGGGGAGGTGGAAGTGGAGGAAGTGAGGAGGAAAAGAAGAAGAAGGTGAAAAGGAAGAAGAAAGAAGAAGAGGAGGAGGCGAAAGAGGTGAAGACGAAGAACTAACATGATGGGCAAATGTCTTCTACTATGATCTGGGCCGACCAATGCATTGTGAGTGGAATTTGTACACAGAAACTGAAAGAAGCCCATCGTGTGTATGATGTGTGTTTGTGTGTGTGTATATATATGGGAGAATTTACGAAAAAAACAACAGACGAAGACAGATGGTGTAGACAACAAATGGATGTATTAGTTTAACGCTCGGGAATAGAGAAAGTCTTTAACGTTTCGAGCTACGCTCTTCAGCTGAAAGCAACACAGAAAGAAATGAGAGAAACAAGGAGAGAAAAAGTGTAAATGTAGTGGTCAGCGATCTATCATATATATATGCATATATATATATATATATACACATGTTGTCCAAAAGTCACCCGACAGTAAATCAAAATTCCATAAATCTGGGATTCTGTATTGACTCGAATGAAGTTAGAAATCAATTTTCAGAGTCCGAGACTGGTGGGATTATGAAAGGGGATTATCTTCAAACTAGAAATCAGGGTTGAACGATTGTACATCTAATGACCAGATGACACATTAAGTTTACCAACCAAGAATTCAGAACACAAAGAGACGGAAAGAAAAACAATGCCGCGAGTCATCTCGTCTGACATTTTAGCAGTTCTCCCGATTTATCATCGAAGGATTCTTTATATTATCGATTTCAAAATGATCAAAAACAAAGTTAACTAGTTGATCCTAACAGGATTTGGATTCAAAGCAACAGAATAGAGAGCTGAAAAAAACAACGATCAAACGACTGCGAATTCACGTAAAATTCTGAAGCCAAACAGTCGCTGATGTAAATAATATATTTCTTTTCTACTTCAAGCACAAAGCCTGAAATTTTGGTGGGAGTAGGGCTAGTCAATTACATCAACCCCAGAGCTCAACGGTACTTATTTTATAGACCCCGAAGGTATGAAAGCAGAGTCAATCTCGGCGGAATTAGAACTTAAAACTTAAGTCGAAAGAAATGTTGCTATGCATTTTGTTAGATATGCTAACGATTGTGCCAGCCCACTTATTGGACATCATAAGCACCTGTTTGAAGCAGTTAATAACAACAGCCTACTCAGAGGACTTGAACTCTCTATCCATGGTTTCTTGTTGGACCATGGAATCCGATATGAACTATTTTATTCAATTTTCAAGAAATGTTTTCTCGGTAACCCAGCTCGCGACAGAAAGTCTAATTAGACTTGTTGCTATTTCTCTCTTTCAGTTTGCTGGTAATATTTAATATTATGCACATAAACAACTTGAAAGATAATTCATTGTCATTGATGCAATTACTGTTGTTGTTGCTGTTGTTCCTGTCTTTTGGCTTCAGATCATAGGTCTGATCAAACAGGCCAATGACTAAATGCATTCTAAACGTGACCATCCTGACATTTCCGTTGTGCCGGCAACTCGGAACAATCTTAAACAGAGTGGCATTTTCTGAGACGGGGAGGGGGGTGTCTCTGATTTGAGAAAGATGTGGCTGCATTTGGCAGAAGAACGCAAGACCATATATAGTCACCTTTTTCTTGATACGTCCTTGAAGTAATTCTACATACGAGTGAATGATGAACAATAAATGTGGATACGAAACGTAGAAAGTGTAGGCTTCTTTTTTTACAAATCTTTTAGAAACAGCGTAAACATTAACTGTACAAAGTGGAATGTGGCCAGTCTCAGAGAAAACTAGTGGTTGGAATATATAATTGACACACGTTCAGAGAGAACAAACATATCTTGGAAACGACACTGAGAAATCTTGCAATGGTAATGACGGTTCAGGCAAGTCGAAGAAGAGTGACCGAGAAAGTTCAAGTGGGAAATCCCGAAGAACTCATTAAGTCTAAAAAATTGTTTTACACTTTAATGCAAAATCTATAAACAATAAATCATTCAGTCTGAGGCGGCGGGCTGGCAGAAACATTAGCACGCCGGGCGAAATGCTTAGCGGTATTTCGTCTGATTTTACGTTCTGAGTTCTAATTTCGCCGAGGTCGACTTTGCCTTTCATCCTTTCGGGGGTCGATAAATTAAGTACCAGTTGCGTACTGGGGTCGATCTAATCTGCTGGCCCCCTCCCCCAAAATTTCGGGGCTTGTGCCTTGAGCAGAAAAGAACAAATCATTCAGTCTGCATTGCTATATTTTGATTGTTCATTAATTAATCTTTTATATGCATTTGGTGCACACACGAACACACATACGCCCACACCGTCACACACATACGTACGTACACACACACACACACATACACACACACACACACACACACATATATATATATATATATATGTGTGCGCGCGTGTGTGCATGTGCAAGTAAATGTATATAAGTGCGTATGTTATTTTGTGTCACTCTGCGCATGTGTATATTTTGTGCGTATGTAGAAAGAGACAGGAAGACGTAGGTGTATAGAGCAATTCTGTGAAACACAATTGGTCTGTATGTAATATAGTGAATTTGGTGCATACACACGTACACGCACAGCATGTTTATGCATACAGATACACACACACTTGTGTGCATGTGTGTGCGTGTTTGTGTATGAATAAGTGTGTATGTATATCTATATGAATTTATGTGTGTATGTCTATATGGAGAAAGAGACAGCAAGACGTATGCATATAGAACAATTATGCATAACGCAATTGGTCTGTATGTAATTTCGTTACGTACAGTTGGTGTATATATAGTTATTTTTATGGGTATTTGATCTATGGAGAATTGTGTTAGAAACATTTGATGTGTATATAATTGTGTTAAGTATGGTCGGTGCTGAAAACTGATATCTCCGTATTAAAGAATATTAATGTAGACAGCTGTTTAAATGGGTAAGTTTGTGAGAAAATCAACTGAATCTTCTCAATATGATGTTAACAATTAACCCGACTTTCATAGATAAAATACACATTTATCAAGTAAACCACTGCATTTGTCAGTTAGCTATCTAGACTTCGATTTGACAAGCAACAGTTACAGGGGAATATTCTTGGCAGTTTACAAAAACACACACTTTTCTTTTTCTATGTTGGGGAGCAGGAGAGTTACAATAAACGAAGGAGGTTGTTGGCTTCACATTTGTCAATTTATTTATTTATTTGTTTATTTAGATCGTATCACATCGACGAACCAGGTTTGTATCGTCTGCTAATATCCCTGATCTTGTAATTCTGCATTATTCAAATGCTCAAAGATGATGTAAGACAACTGTCGTTAGCTACAAGTCAAATGTGATCGAGTAGATTTATGAACAAAAATCTTTCCATATGTGACCATCATGATATATTTTTATATATACATATATTTCAGACACACTATATCTAGGATATCACCTTTTCAATTTGCTCTTTCATTTTAAGCACTTGAATTTCACGAGACATACAGGGGCTGGACAAAATTATGGAAATACCTAGCATCATAGCATCATAATTTTGAAATAACTATAAAACCGTCAAAATCTTGTTTATTTTTATGTTTATTGATTTATTATTAGTGTTGCTTAATATGTTTTGCTAAAATTGCTGTTTCTTTTCAGATATCATAAAAAAAAACGTAATTAAAATCCATTACAATGACAGATCTATCGGACTTTCAAAGAAGTCAAATTGTTGGTGCTCGTATGGCCGGCGCTAGCGTAACGAAAACAGCCAAAATGTTTGGTGTATCAAGAAGAATTGTCTCGAAAGTAATGGCAGTCTTTGAGAAAGGGGGAAAATCCTTCTCGTCGAAACAAAACTCCGGAAGAAAATCAAAACTTTCAGATAGGGACCCTCGAACTCTTACGGGAATTGTTAGAAGGGATCACAAAAATACTTGCTCCCAAAATTACTACAGAGCTTAATGACCACCTCGAGAACCCAGTTTCCACAAAAACTGTTCGCTGGGAGTTGCACAAAGCCGGCTTTCATGGGAGGGCTGCAATCAGAAAACCACTACTTCTAAAAACAAACGTTGCAAAGCGTTTAGAGTGGAGTAAGAACCTACAGAATTGGTCCCTTGAGCAGTGGAAGAATGTTATTTTCTCGTCCGAGTCATTCTTTACCTTATTTCCGACCACCGGTCGAGTATACGTGTGGAGACAGCCAAAAGAGCATATGATGCTGACTGCCTTCTTCCAGTTGTTAAACATGAAGGAGGATATGTGATGATCTGGTGGGGGCTATATCTTGGAAATCCGTCGGCCCAATGATTTCCCTTCATGGGAGAATCAGACAAGACTATTTAAGCATTTTATCTGATCAAATTCATCTTATGGTTGCAAAACTGTTTTCGTGCAGAAACGCAATCTTACAGGGTGATAATGCAACAATTCACACAGCTAAAGTTGTTACTGTTTGGCACGAGGAACATTCTATCTGGCCACCACAGTCCCAAGATCTCAATATTATTGAACATTTATGGTGCATTTAAAAAAAAAAAGTAAGGGGTCGATATTCTCCACCATCAGCACTCCAAGAACTGGAGACTGTTTTAGCTGAAGAATGGACAAAAATTCCTTTGAAAACAATTCAAACTTTGTACAAGTCCTTACCTCGTAGAATTCAAGCTGTAATTACTGCCAAAGGCGGTCCTACCCCATATTAAAATAATTTTGTTTGAAATTTTAAGGTGTTTCTATTATTTTATCCAACCCCTGTGTATTTCACTGGTCTTCTTAGAGGGTCAATCGATCATATAGATGTTACTTCGTTGGCAGGTAGTGAAATACGTTATGTTTAGATGTTCAGAGTATGTATAACCAGTTTTTTAAACAATAAAATATAAAGGGTTGCGTCCCGTGTCCATAACCTGTTTTCTTTCAGTTTCAGATTTAAATACTTTATTCCATCCACTCACTTATTCTATCAGGAAATCTAAATTTGATAAATTATCTATTACGGATACAAGATGCTTTTGCAACGAATGTGAATTAGAACATCCGACCTAGCTTGGATGTGTTGCTTATAACGCCTTAGACAACTGTAAACGTCCAGAAAAATTATTCCGTGCAGACGACACAAATGCTTAAAAAGCAGCGAAATTCTATTTTCGACTGACGAAATTCGTCTAGCAAACCAGCGGATTCATGATTTCACCAGAGCGCGGATCATCTACGACAGTTACCAAAGCCGAATGCTAGACGGGAAATCAGTCACACCGGTTTAGAATAATACAGGCCAAACAACCAGGGGTGTATGGAAAATCTGGTGAGCTGTGCATAAATTAACTATTAACTTAGGTTGGATGTGTTGTTTATAGCGCCCTAAACTACTGTAAACATCCCAAGAAATGCTAGAATATATCAAAATTCTCTTACCGGTTGAGGAAATTCGTTAGCAAACCAACGAATTTTATATTTTGACCTTAACTTTTCTTCTGAAAATTGTGTTTCATTTCTGAGAGTAAAGTCCTTAAATGGTAAATTTTGAGAATGACTAGCTCAGTTCACCCAACACCTTGCTCCGTATTACACATGGTGAAATATTCAAAGGTGCTTCAGAGAATCTACGATATCCATAACATTGCAGAAAGTACATAAATAAAACAATAAGCAACTGGCGACCCACGGAGTCAAAGAGACAGAAAATGTTTGTACATTTCTATACTGTATATCAATTTACACTTGAAAGATGTGAAATAGAGACGGATAGACCCACGACGAACTAGAAAAAAGAATTTATCGGAGAGTTGTTCAAATTTAATGCAGTGAGTAGTGTTAAATATAAGGCATCGGTCGTTTCTCCTCATCTGAATGGCAGGGAAGAAGTGATGTTTCCACTTGGGCTGTAAGCAAGTAAAACCGTATTACTGAAATGAAAATAAATTAGTTGGCGATTTTATAGTTATTCCTCTACTTACATCAAAGACTCATTTTAAGCAATCGATTACTTATTTACTACAAACAGATAGTCTTTGAAATTAAATGTCAAGTATATTGATCAGAGACATAATACTGCGAATGAGACATGATACGAACCATCAATATCTCACAATGTCACAGTTACGCTGTCCACTCGGCTGACTATATCGACATTCCTTGTGTACCAAGAAATAGATTATTGAAAAAAAAGTTTCTCTTAAAGAAAATCCTTACTCTTTTCCCCAAATTTTCAGATAGTTCACATAAAGCATTTATATAAATCATACACTAACAACGAACTGAAAGAGCCTCTATACTGTCCCCCAGTATGTTGGAAAAAAGAACCTAGTCACATTTTTCTCATATCACTATCACCCATAATGTAGTAATTGTATATACAAAAAAGAATGTAGTAATTGATATACAAAAAGAGGAGAAAGTCACGGCTAGAACGTCTTTGATCACAGATCTGCTATTAAAATACAACTAGGTAGCAAAACAAATTGACTTATATGCTTATGGTCATGTAATCGTTTGATGAATGTGCTCCAGCATGACCAAGGTACATATACTGAAACCAATAAAAGAATATCTAGATGTGTTTTCTGTATTTAATTTGGTTCATCTCAGTTTTCATATATGACCGACATCACCGGTTATTCATGTGAAATCGATAAAACATACGTACCAACACGATCATTACAGCTTGCTAATGGCTGTTCTGCCTTGGCAACGATATTATCGCAAATAACATCGAAACAGAAAAAGCCTCCTTTCAGATGTACATTAAAAACATTTTAGCGATTCATGTTTCATGGTTCAACTCCTACTCAAGACCACTATATAAATGGAGTCAGTTATGTTGTGTATATTAAATGATAGAAAAGGAAAGTTGTTATGGAGTATTGATGAAATCAGGAATATCCGTCAAAATATCCTCTCTTTTACTGTTTCTCATTAAAATGACGTGGTTTATTGATATATTTAATAAATCAGCTCCTATGTCATCTTATGTCGGCTACCATGTGGATTATTTAACTCAGATTGCAGGACAAAACAGTTAACTCTACAACGATATAATGTGATGAGACATATTCTGTCATATTGGCGAATAAGTAGATAAATACATAGATAGTTAGATAGATAGATTAGATGAACTGAGAGATTAACATAAGGGATTTCTCATATATAGATATATATATATATATATATATATA
>NC_068983.1:97427500-97428274 GCF_001194135.2 Octopus bimaculoides
ATATATACATATGCGTAATCATAGTGAACTGATACTGTATGCATACCCTAATTGAACCAGACATCTCTAGTGCAGCAATCTCCTGACTGCGTGTTAATATAGATTATCATTATTACATTTTTATACATAAATTCCTGATTTTGTATTTATGTTTGTGAATGTATATATATTACTCAATATGCACAATACATATATATATATACATGCATACATAAATATATATATATACATATATATATATATATATATATATATATATATATGTGTGTGTGTGTGTGTGTGTGTATGTATTTAAGTATATATGTCTGTATACTGAGTAATTGTGTATATAGTGCAAGCACACGTATATACACACATGTTGATATACGCACAGAAACAGCATTGCTGAATACTTAAGAAACCCATTTCCCAATCATGAGTTCACGGGTTCATACGCATGAAAAGCTGGAAAGTAACTTTTTAATATTCTCTCGGGTCGATATAACTCGTGTGAATAAAATTCGGTAGTGACGGAAATTGTGTGGAAGCCTGCCAATGGACTGCGCTTTTAATTCAAAGTTCAAGCCCTTTCGCATTATGCGTCACGCTGGTTCTGCATTAAGATTACTTTAAAGGAACACATGTTCGCGAAATACGCAACAACATATATACTAATCCAGTGATAAGATAATGAGAACGTAGTTAATTGCACGACTATATAGGCATTGTCGAACACAGCGAAGATCCATTTAAATGCGTGGTTGTGTGTGTGTGTGTATATATATATATATATAT
>NC_068983.1:97428841-97429722 GCF_001194135.2 Octopus bimaculoides
TATATATATACATACATACATATATATATATATGTGTGTGTGTGTGTGTGTGTGTGTGTACGGAAATATTGGTGAAGTGCATGGATGCATTTCAATAACTTATGCAACCCTGGCATTAGTTCATGGGCTTATAAAGAACATCACTCACTATATATTAATGTTTATTATTTGGGGTGAGTTAATTCACTTAAATTGCTCCATATAATATAGCGAGCTTATGAGGAATGACTGTGTTACAGGTTTATGAATAAGCATGTATATGATAATGAGTCTGGAATGTAATAGAGTTGAAATAATGGAAGTGTCTGTGGATGTATCATCATATCGATTGTGGAGTTACTGCTACGATTTGAGAGAGGTTGGAGATGTAAGATATGTCCTATCGAGACATTAAAATGAAAAAAGAAAAGAGACATGGAGGAGAGAAAATGTAAGACTGTGACTGGCAAATACACAATAGTTTTGTTTAAAGTTACTTACTAAGCTAGCAATATCTCATAAGTCTCTTCTCATTATTTTGAAACAAACGAATGGGAAAAATCACACCTATCAATCTTTAATGAATATGTTATGAGTTCAGATTCTTGTGATATTTTCCAACTCATTATATAATGGCATTATACAATATATGTCCCCGTTTCCACAAGCGATTATATTCTTTGTTGTCCGATTATTATCCAGTATTGATGGGCATGATGTTTCAAGTCCCGATATATTACCACTGTAGGACTATATCACACAGAAACATATATGTATATGTATATGTATATGTGTGTGTGTGTGTGCATATATATATATATATATATATATAGATAGATAGATAGATAGATAGATAGATAGATAGATAGATAGATAGATACACACACATTCGTATATATATA
>NC_068983.1:97430497-97431598 GCF_001194135.2 Octopus bimaculoides
ATATATATATATATATATAAAGATATATATATATATATATGTGTGTGTGTGTGTGTGTGTGTGTATGTATATATGACTTTGTGAATTTATATCAATATATATATATATGTGTGTGTGTGTGTGTGTATGCTTAAACACACAGAGACCTCTTAAATATTTGTGAATGTGTGTGTATGTTCCCATGCATAATAGAGTATATCTATGTATATCTATGCATAAGTATAGAAAGCGTTACTGTTTGCGAAGTAGGAAGATTGTATACACGGATGACAACTTGAACACCATCAATGTCGATAGAAGCCGTATCTAAAGAACTGGTGAAATTCCAGCCAGAAGAGAAAAGATCGTAAGTATTGTAAATGTTAGTAATTGGTTTGGCATTAAAAATGTGGCCGGCATTTTATTTCTATTGATGGAAATATCCAACAGGGAACTGTATCAAAGATACTTTGCCTTAGCTTTTATAACAGCCTATTTCGCCTATAACACATCAGAACCATAATTCATACAATAGTATTTCATTGCATGTATTTACACAATGTTGCATCCCTCTCTCTTCCTCTCTTCCCCTCCCTCCTTCTCTCCCCCCTCTCTCTCTCCCGATTTTGCTGTCTCTTTCTGTCTCTCTATCTTTTATCTATATACTTTTTTTGTTATTATTGTCTATTATTTTTCTTTTGGTTTCTCTTCGTTTTTGTATTCTGTGTATCGACATAAATATTGATATTTGGCACTGAATGGCAGTAGTATCTCTTAGATCGGACTTTTGTACACATTATCTGTCCGTTTTCGATGGCAACTATGATTTATTACAGTTGTAAAGAATTGCAGCAGAGAAATACTCCGTCGTCCACAGGGACCGGACAACCTCCGTCGTATGCGCCTGAAAGCTGAGAAATAAGAGGCAAAGGATTAAGTTGCATGCCTGCACATACGTCATGTGTGGCTAGACAACCAGAGCTGTTTACCAATTCCTCGATAGCATGCAACAATCACGTGGCCTACGTTCGATTGACAACACAGCTCTGGACAATACGATGCTATTAACGCAACATGTAGTAGGCTTCATTTTTAGTGATATATATATGTATGTATATATAT
>NC_068983.1:97431875-97435157 GCF_001194135.2 Octopus bimaculoides
TATACACATATATATATATACACACACATATATATATATATATATACATATATATATACACATGCATATTCATATGAAGGTGCATATGTGCATGTGTGTATATGTAGATGTATATATATATATATATATACATAAATGTCCATTTATACTCGCGTTCACTCACAAACTTACAGAGACACAACACACACACACACACACACACACACACACACACATCCTTATTTTAGTGTTTGTTTTTTGTAAGTGAAATAAAAACAATTTTATATTGAACGATTACTCGTTATTTTTTGTTGAGTACATATTTATTGCTCTTTTACGAGTATTAACAGAAATTTGGAAGAATCGGCCAGCTAAGTTATAATCGGATACAGTCTGATGATGACCTAATATGTCGAAATCTCGAACTCACAGTCAATACTATGCTTGCGCTAATGAATTGTTATATATGCATGTATGTATGCATGTATATATGCACACATTTATATACATATATATGTATATATCTATGTATATATACAGACTATGATCAGTAAATAGTCGCCATATTATATTTTTTTATTTCGCGCAAGCGCATTGTTTGTTTTTGATTTTGTTGACTATACAGTGTAGTAGGGTCAGTTGGGTACAGCACCATGAACGCAATTCACTCTGCCAGAAATTTGCAAACGACATACTGTACTGCATGGCATTCGCGCCGGAGGCACCAATACGAACATTTCAGAGTGTTTGGGTGTCAATCTGAGGACAGTGCAAAGGATGAGTCAAATGGTAATTACGAAGGTACGGCAGCTCGAAAGACTTACTCTGATCGTTCTGATAAGAAAAGAACTCCTGAATTTGTTGGTGAAATCCAGGCCATGAGTGACAACAATCCCTTCAGGTCAATCAGGTCCATCGGTAGGGGAATAGGAGTGTCTGAGTTTCTTATCTGGCAAGTAGTGTATGAAGACATTCGGTATTCCTCAAACAAGATGAGAGAGGGACAATTTCTATCCCAAGCCATCAAGGATTAGAGGAAAGACCGCGCTACGAAGCTTTTCAACAAACTCAAGCATCCCCTCCAACTGAGCATGCTTTGGTTTTTCTCAGATGTGAAAAGTTTCTCTCAGGATCAGCTGGTGAACACACAGAACTACTACTGGCTTAAAGTGTCTCCAAAACATGTATCGAAAGTGATAAAAATCATACATCATGGTGTTTGGAGTGATCATTAGTGATGGCGACGTTATGCCACAATTCATCTTCCCATACGTCCTCAGACACAACACGGAAGCCTACATCAAGTGCCTGGAGGAGCTGGTACTGTCCTGGGTCAAGATGTTGGCTGCTGGAAGACCCTATTTCTAGAAACAGGACTCTGTACCATGCCACACAAGCAGGAGAACCCAGCCATGGCTGTCAGACAATTTCTGCGACGATACCACTATAACATCTGACCACCTAACTCCCCAGACTGCAACCCCTTTGATTATTATGTGTGGTGTGCAGTTAAGCGAGAGACCAACAAAACTCCCTGTAACACCAAAGATGAACAGATGGCAAGGTTTATGGCAGCATTCAACTTAAACAAGGAGAACGTCCAGAAGAGTTGTATGAGATTCTGATGTCATCTGGAGACTGTGGTTGAAGCCAGTGGCGATTTTATTGAATACATTTACTCTTTAGTATTTCAAAATATTTATAAGTAATTTTGGTAAATATATCTGTTTAAATGAGATGTCAGTGTTATTTTCATTTTTACGCAATTCAGACGACAATTTATTCATTGCACCCTATATATATATATATATATATATATATATATATATATATATATATATATAGCGAGGGCGCATGGCTTATTTGTTAGGGTGTTGCTCTAGCGATCGTGATTTTTGGTAGACCGTGTGGTGCATTGTGTTCTCGAGTAAAATACTTCGACTTCCGTTGCTCTGCGATCCCTTGAACACCTGACGCGTGGTACACATTGCACCTCTTCAAACACCGTCGATTTGATGGAGTGAGTGAGCTAATGTGTGGTATGAACATTTGATCACTATAAACAAACGATTTATGCCGATCGTTTGGTAAAAACCGAATGCTCATACGTTGTCTTCGACGGGCAAGTCTATCACACACACACACACACACACACACACACACACACACACACACATATCTGAACTACGAAATAAGCAGTATATTGCTGCCCTGTGATGTATTGGTAAATACATGCGCAAATGCATCTACATTATGATGAATTGACGCCATACGTATCTATTAACTTTCGACAAAATGTGAAATAATTATGTTTCTGTAAGTGGATCTCGAAGCAAATAAACCTATAAATAATAGGTTAACAATTTATGAAGTTTCGAGAAAATGAAGTAATTCTTTTTGGAACAGTAGCTCTTAAAGTACATAAATCATTTTTTTTAAAAATAGCTTTATGTGCTTCGAGATCCAATTTTCTAAAAAGAAATGCTTTAACGCTCTCTCTAACGTTTATAAATTATTATAACGTCAACAACACATAATTATCGCTGGTACGAATCAAGTTTCTTAAATGGGTAGAAAAAGATTGCTTTGGTCTAATTACAATTTTATTCTTCTCGTTCCTGAGTCCTGGCTGTTTTGTTCGTGTGCTACGCCAAGGCAAGTAATAACTTGAATGACGAAAGATATATTGAGAGAGAGAGAGAGAGAGAAAGAGAGAGAGAGAGAGAGAGAGAGAGAGAGAGAGAGAGAGAGAGAGAGAGAGAGAAGGGGAGACCAAGGTGTAATGGAAATAGAGCACTCAGTGAAAAATCGAAAGAGAAAACACGAGGAAAAGAGAGAGAGGACAGAAAACAAAGGGAGAAAGAGGGAGAAGATCTATATCTTTCTGCATTTGCGTGTTCAAATCGTATGCATACTCGAAATATCTAATGCAATGACACAATCTCATGAGAATCTATAAATTTAAAAAGTATGTCGATAGATAAATTACAGTGAAATAACCTTGGTTAGCAAAAAGGTATACATGTTAGACTTTCATCGTTTACGTGTTCTAGACCAAAAGTCGTGGTCATACTGCAACACCGCCATAAGCTTTGTTGTTGTCAATTTCAAATGCTAATCAGTATTGTGAAAGTAGGCAGATATTTCAGTTGACAGAAGGGCAAGTAGATATTCAAATATGCTGACTTACACTGTGTTATTTCCAGTGGTCCCGCTTGTCATTATAACTGTGTGTACGCCTGTACATGCGTATGTATGTGTGTGTCTATGTGTGGTGTGTGTGTGTGTGTGTGTGTGTGAAAA
>NC_068983.1:97435167-97438525 GCF_001194135.2 Octopus bimaculoides
GCAATTCAAACATTATATATTAAAGACAGGACAGTATTTATATTTAACCACTTTTTACGAATTTATTTTTCAAAATTTACTTATTTATTCCTTTAAAGTTTACTCTAGATTAATTTTCCAAAGGCCATTATCATTTTCAGGTTTTCTCGTTCTCATGAACTGAAAAGAATTTGGATGTTAGTGGCTCTTTTACACCAGAATAACACTTTCCTGCCAAAACATACTCAAAAACTTATAGACAACCAATGTTATCTGAAATATATAAATTTCAATGTAAGCTTAAAAGTCGAAAACTTAGTACCTCAAACATTTACATCAGGCAAAAAATGTAACCCCTTTATAATCGCTTGAGAATGCATATTCAGTAAGTGTCTGTTGCACCCCATTACAAAACAGAACTGGAAACAAACTTAGATGAAAGAAAAAGAGCATAAGGTTGTAGGTACAATACCTGTACCGGGCAGCGTGTTGTGTTCTTGAGAATAGCATTTCGTTTCATGTTCTTCCAGTCTTATACCTGCTCGCGACTATGTAGGTACCTATAACAATTAGCGAAAGCATGGTATATATATCATCCAGTCATACTCCTCGCAGGTGAAGGCTAGCTCTTTATACTGATATGTAGATGTGCATACGTGTGTGTGTGTGTGTGTGTGTGTGTGTGTGTGTGTGTATACGAGGAGGATGAAAAGTTCTTGACTTTAAGAGTGTCGTGAAAAGCCTGGCTAGAGGTCCAGCCTTCCAAGTTTTTTTACAGGGCTTAGAAATACTGAAGCACCGCTGTAATAAGTGTATGAATCTGAGAAGAGAATATGTTGAATAAAATCATAAGTAATTGATCCTCCAGTATTTTACTCAAAACCAGGAACTGTTCAGCTCCCTCTCGTATACACACACGCACATATCCCTGTCCCTTTTTGTCCTTCCAGTTAGCAATAATTGGAGCTCTCCAAGACCAAAACACTACTGAAACTTCTCCATTCTTCTTTAATTCTTAGTAATTACCACGAAATGAAACTCACATACTGTCAAATACTGACTGGCACTCTCTCCTCTCCTCACTCTCATTTTTATGAAAAAATAACTGGAAGTTAATCTCTCTCTCTCAATCAACACAATCTGAAACCCCTCTCATCTTTCGTACACTGCTCTAATCAAAATTTCCATACACTTAAACAACAATTTTTACCATCCAGGTTGAACATCTGTTGCATGTATTTCAGCTAACATATTTTCGAACCCTCAATTTAATATAAAACAATACCAGGCTCTGTTGATAGAATACTGGTACTCAATTTAATTAATACGACTTCAGATGGCTCAAAAGTAAAGCTGATCGCGTCAAAATGTTGATTGACGGAACAAACATGTTATTTCTTTATATCATGCACTAATGAGATGAACACAACTGGCAGTTTGGCTACAGCGATCTGGGACATCCATGAATCGCTGAGTAATCATAAGACACAACATTGAAGAGGAATGCAATTGGTGGTTTATATATACTTTTCGGGAAGGGTTTGAGCTGCCAAAATCGTTACCACGCCAGACAAAATGCTTAAGCTGGCTTTACACTCTGAGTGAAAATTTTGCCGAAGTCGACCCAGCCTTTCATTTTTTCGGAACCAATAGAGCAATGGGGTCGGTGTAATGGACTAGTCCCCCACAGCAGAATTTTAGGCCTGGTGCCTGTTGTAGAAATACTTATAGAAGTAACGAAACAAAACAAAAAAAAATATAAATAAAATAAAACTGCGACCTTGAATCAAACCTGTCTCTGAAACTCTATTCACTAAGTGTTTAACATTCATTCGCTACACAGGTAAGGACACGGCTCCTCCGTTAAAAAGGTACGGACACGGCTCTTCCATTCTTGTAGAAGTAATACTTGCGTTAACATATATACGCTTACTGGCCTAAAGAGTTGCGTAGACAAGTATACAGACATATGCAAGCACACAGACACAAACATACTATATCTAAATGTGTGTATGTGTGTAGAGCTGGGTGGGTGTATTCGTGCGTGTGCAAGTTAGTGCGTGTGCAAGTTAGTGCGTGTGTGTAACGCGTGCCTGAAAATCGATATAATTCTGTATCGGGAGACTGTAGAAAGTCAACAGGCCAACGGTGTAATTTGCAACTCAACAACTCTGAACACTGAATTATTGAACAGTAATTAAAAGTTAAATTAAGAACTATATAAATCAATCTATAAATCAATATCTGCTCTATAAATCACAATAAAGTACAGAAATCAATAAATGCAAACAGCATTAACGTAGCTGTCAAACTTCATTTCCTATCCACTAAATCAATCATTTCTTCCTGTATTGATTCGTCAAACATATTAATGAACTGATAAACGAAATTATTGAAAATTAAAGGTGAAAATATAACCAGCTTTGTACAAAGCGAGACAGCACCGAACGTATGTTTTTATACGACGACAAGCCTGAGAAATTAAAATATGAAAATATTGACTTTTGCCTTAGACGTACATCTTCGTTGTTGCTTTGCCCTTGAATGGTTCTTATAAGAAAGAGATGGTTCCTAACTAACAATAAATATCCATCATTGATAGTTAAACATGGTCACAGGCGTAGCTCTGTGGTAAGAAGATTACAATCGAATCATAGTTCCAGGTTTACTGCGCTGCATCTTGCACAAGAGTTTTCTGCTGTAGCGTCCGACCGGCCAATACCTTGTGACTGGATTTGGTAGACGGAAAGTGAAAGGACCCGTGGGCATATGGCGTAGTGGTTAAGAGCACGGGCTACTGACCCCAAAATTCCGAGTTCAATTCCGGTCTACTGGCCCCAAGATTCCGAGTTCGATTCCGGGCATTGACTTGAATAATAATAATAATAATAATAATAATAATAATAATAATAATAATAATAATAATAATAATAATAATAATAATAAAACTGACAGAAAGATAGATGCAAATATGCCAGACATTATACTGAAAGACCTCAGACAAAAATCATGCCTCCTCATTGATATGACTGTCCCAATCGATATAAACGTATCTGTCAAGACCTACCAAAAACTGAGCAAATATAAAGATCTTGAAATAGAAATTAGCAAAATGTGGAACCTGAAGACTAAAACAATACCTATTGTCATAGGTGCCCTGGGAATGACAGCGAATCGGGCTGATTACTACCTAGCTCAGATACCAGGAAACCCCAAAATGGCTGAAGTTCAAAAGATAGTGCTCATGGGAACTGCCCATATCCTACATAAAATACTGTCTATGTGATCTCAAATTCTAAAACAAACATAATTTTCTTATGGTTTCTTAAACATTCTCTAGTACAAATCCAAATGTACAAATCCAAATCTATGGTACCCT
>NC_068983.1:97440061-97444051 GCF_001194135.2 Octopus bimaculoides
ATATATATTTATATATATATATATATATATATACATGTATATATGTGTGTGTATATATTTGTGTGTCTGTGTTTGTCGCCCCATCATCACTTGACAACCGATGTTGGTGTGTTTACGTCCTTGTAACTTAGCGGTTCGGCAAAAGAAACCGATAAGATAAGTACTAGGCTCACAAAGAATAAGTACCAGTCTTTAAAAAATACGTACTGGGGTCGACCAGTTCGAGTAAACTTCATCAAGGTTGCGCCCCAGCATGGCCGCAGTCTAATGAACCGGCAAGCAAAAGACAAAAGACATATGTATGTATATATGTATGTATGTATGTATGTATGTATGTATATGATAGAGAGAGAGGGAGGGAAGGAGTGAGAGAGAGGGGAGAGAGGAGATAAAGAATGAGGCCATTAGGCTATAAGAATGAGAGATGAGGCCAGTATATCCTTTTCTACTCTAGGCCCAAGGCCCGAAATTTTGGGGGATGGGGCCAGTCGATTAGATCGACCCCAGTACGCGACTGGTACTTAATTTATCGACTCTGAAAGGATGAAAGTCAAAGTCGACTCAGAACATAAAGAAAGACGAAATACCGCGCACGGAGTGCTAACGTTTCTGCCAGAAGAATGGAATAGATCATTATTCAGTTCTTAACTCCAATAGAAACGAGTTTTGTAGTTACGGTTTCTTCTTTTACTACAGCTAGAAAGAATTTGTTAACCTGGTGAGCTGTTGTTTTCGTTCTGTTCTTCGACTGTGTTGTTGTTGTTGTTGTGTCCAGCCATGTTGTTTGTAGTAACACTCCGCACGTTAAATTCAAGTTTCAGGCGAAAATCACTACGATCGTGAATAAAAGGCTCCGTCAGTCAATTCATCGCCTTAACATGCCCAGTTATTAAGAAAATGAGAAAGAGGGAATACAAAAGAATAGTGAGAAAGATAAAGGGTGATATAAAAGATATATTTTTTAGGTAGGAAGATGACGCGAGAAAGTGATAATACGGATAAGGAGTATTAACGAGGGTGTGAAACATATATGATTTTCATAAATGCTTTAAAATATACGTCTCTGAATTATTATTGTATCTAATTAGAGTCAAATTTCTTTAACTCACTTTCTCTTCCTGTGTGTGTGTGTGTGTGTGTGTGTGTGTGTGTGTGTGTGTGTACATGTGTGTGTGTGAAAGCTATATGAAAATAATAAGATATGGTTGAAACATAAATAGAAGAGAAATAAAGAAATAAAGCAATAAATACCGATGCGAACACACACTCACACGCACTTACATACACTCACGCGCACGTACCACACACACGCACAAACACGCACACACACAAACACGCACACACACACGCTTGCACACACACATACACACACACACACACACACACACATATGGAGAGAGAAAGAATGAGAGAGAGGGAGTGAGAGAGATTTGGAGAGATATATACATCGGAAGTAAAGAACATATGAAAAGTACTCAATACATGATATAGAATATATTTCATTGGTGGAGGGGAACTGAAGTCATATGAAACGCTTGTATTTCACTCGGTAAAATCTCTTTCAGAAAACAGCGATTCAATAAGGTGGTAAAACCACACAATACATACATACATACATACATACATACATACATGCATACGTTTACCTAAAGCTAGAGATCTCCGATTAAGAAAATACCTGCGCTGAACTATTGAGAAATCGATTGTTACTCACGTTCAGGCTTAACCTGTAACTATTGGGTCAATGGGATGTGTAACACACTACCTAAGTACCAGTCTTGAGAAATTAGACTTCTCAAAACCAGAAAAGAGAAAACTGATTCGAAGACTACAGATCCAATCCATCAGTGGAACTGCAAGAATCCGTAAAACTTTCCAGAAGTTTCTCATTTAAGTATATATGAGCATGTCTAAAAAAGCAACTATATGCATGAGATTACATACATGAAATGAAACATACAAACCTGCATATATACACAAATAAACGAATACATACGTACATATATACATACAAAAATACTCTGTCAATGTTGTTGAAATTCCAATGAAGGAGCCTTGGATCTAGGTTAGAAACCAGCTCTTTCCCTATTGGCAAGAAATCTTGAAATAAATCTGAATAACGACATACATGCATACATACATACATATATACATAATACATACATACATACATACATACGTACATGCATACATTAGGTTGTTAGGTTCATTAGGCTATGTACTAAATTTGCACAAAATCTTAGTGATACTCGGTTTCACGGTGAAAGTGCAAAAATGACTGCCGCGAATTCTCCAAATCCAATCTGTTAGAGGCATAGTGAAGTTTTGTAAACCATTCCAAAAATTCTCCATCTGAGATACTTATGTGAATAGATGAAAACACTTGGGCGGATGCGTTGACTGCTCAACCAACACACCATCTCAGCCACATATTTACAAACATCAGGAACTCTCTTAACTCAAAAAGTCTCGTAGCTTTGTTAGTGACTGGCTTGAATTCTCTCAAGAACTTAAAACTCAAAGAGAATTCATACATATGTATTTGCGTATGTATGTATGTATGTATGTGTGTGCGTGCGTGCGTGCGTGCGTTTGTATACTTAATGGCAGGAATAAACATACACATCCATATGGTTGTATAAAGCCTAGTTTTACTACTGCTGATGTACAGCATAATTCTTCGAAATATATTTGAGCAGTAGAACGGGAGAATTAAAGTTACAGATTTGTAAGCAACGAGTACGCTTTTTCCCCGCTTTCTTCTATACAATATTTTTCATTCACTTTTTTTTTCTCCAACTTATTGAACTTCAGTTGTCTGAACAAGAGTTCACTCGCAGACACTCACAATTAATAACACATAGTTTCAATCGGCTAATTTATACACCTACTGATATAATTGGTAACATGTCACTTCTGTCTGTCTATCTGTGTGTATGTCTCTTTCTCTCTCTCCCTCTCTCTTTCCCTCTCTTTGTTTGTCCTTCTCTCTGACATGCGCAGGAAAAGCAATTAGTTGCTAGACACTTCTACCACATTCGTAATTTGTTAAAACATTGACAAGCCGCTTAGTTACACTGAATACTGAACTGAGGCGAACAGTTTAATTAGACATGCATTAATCGTATAGTTTCACACGCGCGCGCGCTCATATACATGCATGATAAAGGAAGATTAATAAATCCGAGCTTCATCCTCAGTCATCACTCCTGCGAATATCGGATTACAGAGTGTATATAAGTAAACAGTTTACTTCAAAGAAAAAGAAACTATTGAGCTACTAAATTAGTCAGAATATAATACATTAAATCCAAGAGCGGAACCATTGGTATAATATCTATTTCTTTAGTTGCACGCGTTTCAATACCACTTCGTACATACTTTTTCATGAATATAAATATTAATATGAATATAAGTATAAATGATTTTTGTGATATTACAACATACTTTTGAAGTAATACTTTTGAACATTTGTCTGATGAAATGCGCATAAATCTCATGTAATATGTTATAATATTACAAAATAGATTAAAGCGACGAACTGGCAGAACCGTTAGCATTCCAGGAAAAATGATTAGTAAAATTTTGTCTTGATGTTCTAAGTTCAAATTTTGCCGACGTCCACTTTAATTTTCATCCTCTTGGGGTCGATAAAATTGAATTCTGGTGTCGAAGTAATCGACTCGCCCCTCGCCTAAAATTGCTGGTCTTGTGCCAAGATTTGAAATCAATATTTATATTCAATAAATGTTTACAGAAGTGAATGACAAAACTGAAAAATAAAATGTAAAAGCATTCTATTTTAGATACGAAGTATAAAACATAATTACATGTATATTGTATTATTTATTAAATGGTATAGAGGAACATATATTTGATTCAATTATCCCCTTTTAAATGCAGTTTGTCATAAGTAATTAATTATAAAAAGTGAAGTTTTATCATTTGTGGCTTCTCCACAAGACCCCATTATCATTTGGCATACATATA
>NC_068983.1:97444182-97446704 GCF_001194135.2 Octopus bimaculoides
ATATATACACACTGTACACACACATATATATGTATATATAATTTGTATGCTTTTATATGCTTAAATATATAATTAAATGTATATTTAATTATATGTATGCATGTATGTATGTACGTAAGTGGCATCTGTCAGTTTTGCAGATTATGGAGAACACGTGTGAAAGCGGAAGATGATACTGTGCAACTTCTGAAACGACTCTGTATTGCAATCTTTGATCTAGAGTAAGGGTCGGTGAACCAGGGTAAATTACCCCAAGTGGGGTAAAAAAGAATTTCTTAAGGGTAATGAGGACTCATTAAACATAAGTAAAACTATATATAAAAAACGCGTTCCTTGTTACGACAGAATTTTTTTTTTTCTGGCAACACTATCTGTAATGAACGTGTTTAGGAGACGTTACGCCATTTTCAACTACAAACAATTTGGTTGCTTAGGCGTTGTCAAGTGACTAAGCATTATTTGTCAGTTGTCTATTACCCGTCTTAACCTTATTCTTTGAAACACGTGTTTTTGCTTTGTTTAAATAGATTTAATAAAATTGATAGGACCCCGAAGACTGTATCCAAATTTCTCTGGCATCAAAATATTCCCATTTTGATGTAATTGTAACCAAATAGAAACAACTTAATTTCTCCTAAACCTGAAGTGAAAAAGTTTCTAGCAAAATCCTTTTGTTTCATAACGAGGATATTAATTTATTTTATCGTATTAGTTTTATACTCTTTATATTTATAATTGCATTCTCCATATAAATAGATACAATAAATCTTTTGAATTCAAAGAATCATGATTTTCTTCCTTTCGAATTAAGGGGGTAATGTCGGTGTAAATAAATATATTTTGGAATAACTGGTTAAACAATTTCCCTGATCCCTGTTCTAGAGAGTCTCAGGTGTAGTTCGTTCATAAAAAAGACTGGGGTATGGCTTGTACGGATGCTACAAATGAACAGTTGATCAAAATGCAAGAGCTTTGATGTTCGACCTTTAATATTATAGAAAAGTGAACATCGAGGCGATGCTTGTCTTCTCATACATATCAATATTGCAGATTCTGTGCTGTCATTTGATCTCATGGATTCTGCGCAAACACCACATTTGAAACACATGAAGTTTGTATTCTCGTGAAGGGTACGTTGCTCACGGATCGTTACCATATTAGAGTCTGCTGGGGATACAGGCTTTGTATACCTCGATTCTAATAGATGTTCTGAGCTACATATTCTCTTTTGTTGAGGGGATAGGAGCTGCTTTGTCGATGCGCTTCTTTAGTTATGTATCTAGTCTGACGTTGTAGCATTGGAATCAAAGTATTTCATGAATTGTCTCCAGTTTCTTATGACTGAACTTCGTGTAAAAAGGGACTGGAGCTCCATGTTCTATGACTTAAATCTTCTTGAAATTGATTGTAAAAATAAAACCTAAATTTGAGAAGGAAGCTGGATAATCAGCAAACATCCTAACTATGGTGGTCATTTTCATCATCATTCATTCTACCTATAGTCAGGCTGTATAGGAGGATCGGGCATCATACATTGAGTGGAAGTAGCCGCCATCGATCGAGAAGTCAATGTGTGTCCTCGGATCAATGCGAAGAGGACACCAAAATAAATTGTGGTGAGTTTGCAGTCTTGCATCACTTTGATCTTAGCTCTAAATTTTCTGGAAATAGATCGTTATGTAGCTCCATCATACCGTTATGGAGAGACACGATGCATAATAGACTATCTGAGCAACCGATGAGTGGTAACTCCGTTAAACGGTGGCCTCTACAGATGAGGTCAAAGCAATTATTAGATCAATGGAGGCCAGATATAGTAGCTAATTCTGATATCTACACTTTTCTTGAAACTAATGGAGTAAAATATGTTAGCTACGATAGATTTTCTGGTGCAAAAACATGTTACCATTCGGAACATACACTATCAACATGTTTGTGAAGATTTTTGTAAAAGTACTGAATCAATTTTTTCCATTGCCTGTCTTGATGCACAGTATGACAATGATGGAATCTCAGTGATTGTTGTACTACGAGGACTTCAGTGTTAAATGGAACTCCTAGATGGCCTAACTGCCTGATCATTGATGTAGCCATACCAAATGACATGAATATTGTGAGTTGAAAAAATCGCCAAGTACACCGAACTGAAAGTGGAAATGGCAAGACTGTATGGAATGCGAAAAGGTAATGTAAAAGTGATACCAGTCGTGATAGGAGCGTTGGACTCAATCCCATTGAAACTTCAAAACTTCTTAAGGCAACTGGAAATTCCATGCAAGACTGATGCCTTGCAAAAGAAGCCTTATTGGGCACAGCGCACATCTTAAAGAAAGTATGTAGGAATAATAATAATAATAATAATGATAATCCTTTCTACAATAGGCACAAGGTCAGAAATGGCGGAGGAGGGAATGAGTCGATTACATTGACCTCAGTGTTTCACGGGTACTTAATTTATCGAGCCCGAAAGGATGAAAAGCAAAATCGACCTCGGCGGAATTTGAACTCGGTATGTAGCGACA
>NC_068983.1:97446864-97451455 GCF_001194135.2 Octopus bimaculoides
AATAATAATAATAATAATAATAATAATAATAATAATAATAATAATAATAACTATTATTATTGTTATTATTATTATTATTATTTCATTTATTTACCACAGGGGTGAAGGATGAGTGGGACAATACAGAGACAGGCATAATGTATAGGGTTTTAAATATAATAATGAAATGATAAAATTAAATAAATAAATAAATAAATAATCCTTTCTACTATAGGCACAATTTAGGAGAGGGGTAAGTCGAATTCATCGACCCCAGTACTCAGCTGGTACTTAATTTGTCGGCGCAGAAAGGATGAAAGGCAAAGTCGACATCGGCTGAATTTGAACTCAGAAGATAGCAATGGGCGAAATACAGCTAAACATTTCGGCCAGTGTACTAACGAAGCTAGCAGCTCGCTGCCTTAATACTACTAATAATAATAATAACAGATAGGCGCAACGCTAATACAAAATACACCATGGCAATATGGAAAGAATGATCCATTCGGAGCTATGCGGAAATCACGGCCTACAAAGAGCAAAGATGTGGTACGAAAAAACTCCAGAAGGAGTCACCGAAAATGAGAATTGCAAAATCCTGTGGGATACAATGATCCAGTGCGATCACCCGATCAGACATCGGAAACCGGACATTGTTGTGATGAATTAAAAAGAAAGAACATGTATGATAATCGACATTAGCCCTGATGGCAATAGAGCTAATGTGAAAGAAGCTATGACGATTTGAGGTGGGAAATACGAAGGTTGTTGTCAATGAAGAGGGTAAACGTGATACCAATAGTAATTGGTGCACTTCGAAGTATCAGTACTCGACTACCAACATGATTAAAAACAGATCGGTGCAAGTGTGTAGGTAGAACAGCGACAAAAATCAGCATTGCTTGGAACTGCAAGGATTCTTCGCAGGGTTCTTGAAGCATGACCAGTAAACAAGTGTCATCTTAGTCTGCTGGCTGTGGACAGCTAACACATTCAGAAAAATAAGCTGTGAGTTTTCATATAATAATAATAATAGCAGCAGCAGCAGCAGCAGCAGCAGTAGTAGTAATAGTAGTAGTAGTAATAGTAGTAGTCTCACTCTATAAAGTACTTGAGGCGTTCTAGTAATTCATGCAGGAAAGTTTTATTCATGCAAACATTAGAAGTGGTTGTTTAATGGTTTTTGTATTTTGAATGTGATTGCTCCATATGCAACTCCTGCACGGTTGATTTAGTTTTTCAATAGGTAGTGAGATAAAGAAAAATAAAAATAAAAATAAAAAAATGATAGATTATATATTGATTAATTATATATTATATAAACAATAAATTATATATAAGGAGGTCGGCTGTTGTTGATAAGAAATTGCAACATGTTTTCTCCTCCGTGTTACAACACATTTATTTCGTCTTCTGATGCGGTATAAGCGACTAATTCAGAACACTTGTAGAGCTAATCCTTCAACCAACTGGTTTAATGCTATGTTATTGCCCTTGAGTAGCTGCAGTGGAATCTATTGCAAAATGTTAGCCCACGTCTTTAGTCTATGAATCTTTTCTTCAGCTCCTCTACAAATATCATAGGCACTGTAAAAATAAATAAATTAATTAATTAATTGAATGTAATTAGAAAATTAAAAACGTCTAATTTCGTCAGTCATTTCTGAATTCGTCTCGCTTTCAAGAAGAAATAAGATCCTCACTCCAGCTGACCGAATTATTACCTACCCTAAGGAAGGAGATTATGTTTCCATTGGCGTTGGTTTGTCTGCCTGTCTGTCTGTGTGCAAAATAACTGAAAAAATTTGTGAACGGTATTTGATGATACTTGCAGGAAAATTTGGTAATGACACAAGGAATAGATGAAGTTTTGGTAGTGATCTAGGAATTTTTATGGATTCTTGAAGGAATTTTCATTTGTTATATTTACTTTACATGAAGTATTACAATGTTACGTTCTTTAATTATCTCCCTTGAAAACACGTTCATCGTTTCAACTTAACAACCTATGGTGGCGTTGCTGTTTCCAAAGTTTATTCTCGTTTCTCTATTAGTAATTTTACTCGCATATCTATCTTAAAATGAGCTGCTTGGCAGAGGTCTGCGGAGGATGACCTGTCAAGCCTTGACTATTGGGATTGATTCAAAAATCTCAGGCTTTGCTCCCTCCACCGCCACTGTGAAACTAGCTTGCTGTTGTCATTGATGTATTATAACTGCTTCAGATGATTTCTGTTTTTAAAGGGCTTTTTTTTAAAAATGTTATGGCTGTGTTATTTTTTTAACCCCGCCACGGAGGATATGTTTTTGCCGGCGTTGGTTTGGGAAATTGGGCGATTGTCAGCATGCGTGTATATGGGTGGAAATGAGCTGCTTGGCAGAGGTCTGTGCTCTCCGAGTGCTTTTCTAGTTGCAATTTCTTTTCTTTAGCTTCATGACATCTCTGATTGCGAGACTGTAATGGCCACAGACGTTGAAGCAGTGACCTATTTATCTATTTATTTATTCAGTTAGTTATACTTGTGGTAGTATGAACTCAGAAACATATGGTCAAATGTGATCTTCCCATTTTCAAGACAGTGGGCTATGACTTGGGAACGCTTTGTTGGTATTTCCTACAAATCAACCTACTGCGTAGTGAATCTCTCTCTCTCTCTCTCTCTCTCTCTCTCTCTCTCTCTCTCTCTCTCTCTCTCTCTCTTTCTTTCTCTCTCTCTCTCACTATCTCTCTCTCTCTTTCTTTCTCTCTCTCTCTCTCACTATCTCTCTCTCTCTTTCTCTCTCTCCCTCTGATTAGTCATCTCACAAGTTTAAAAATAAATTAAAATTATTGCTCTTTGTCATTAATTTTCCCTCATTAAAGTATGAGGCGTAAGCAGAATCTGTAGAGCGTAGATCGAAATGCTATGCCGTATTTCTTCTGATTCGTTACCTTCCACTTTCGAATCCCAAGGTCAAATCTGCCTTTTACCATTTTGAGGACAATAAAATAAAGAACCAGTGAAATAGTGAAACGGATGATATTGACTAATCTTCCTCTCAAAATTGTCCGTTCTGTGCATCAATTAGAAGCCACTATTCAAGTTCCAGTCTTTTACACTCTGAGTTCCAACCTACTGTGGTTAACATTGCCTTCATCTCACCAGCGTGAATCAAATAAATTACTTGTCAAGTTCAGAGGTCGACAGTATCTACTAAACCCCCTCCCCTCAATTTTGCTAGACTAGCGTCTTAGTCATAAACCGTTATTTTTCTTCCTCATTAGACGGGTGGATAGGCAGAATAGTTATAGCGCTGGACAAAATATTTTGCGGTATCTATTCTGGCTTTTTAGCATCTAGTTCAAATCCCGCTGAGATTAACTTTACTTTCTATCATTTCGGGTTCGATAAAATAGAGTATCAGTTAAGTAAGAATCACATCAATTTAATTGGCTCCTTTTCCAGTAATTTCAGATCTTACATCTATATTAGAATCTATTACACTGAGTAACGCGATTTTTGTCCTTGGATTAGCAACTGTTATTTCCTATGTGCTTACCTTTAGAAAGCATGAAAAATGGCTAATATTTCCTTCAAACATTGCTTTTGTTACATTTATTCGAACCCCCAAGATCCCTCTCAACACATGGCTATGATGCTCCCCCACTACTCCTGCTCATGATCAGAGATGCACATATTGTCAGTCACTAAAGGACATGCTCAAGTGGTTAATGTTAAACAACTGACAAGCAAATCTGTGATATAGAGTAGAATATTTGCTAGAACGATATTTTTGCTTCAGCAACTCAGCGCTTAATCTGTCTGAAATGTAATGCAAAGTAGATCGATTATAAAACATTGATGTCCAGGTCACAAGAGCAAAGTTTAAAGGGAACGGTAGTCATTTCCTTTGATTTCTAGTTAGAAACAAATAGGAAATAATGCTTTACTGACCAGAAAGATGAAAAAAATTGTCACACAGTTTTATTTCTCCAACATAAAGGCGTAGGGAAGGCGCGTGGTCTGGTGATTAGGGCGTTGCGTACACACATTATCACAACATAGTGGTTTCGATTCCCGGACGTGTCGGTGCATTGTGGTATTGATCCTGACATTTCATTTTACCTTGCTCCAGTCTACTCAGCTATAAATAAATAAGCGTTCAGGGAGTATGTTTCTGGACTCGGTCATTTACGTACCATAGACACCGGAAGCCGGTTCTTTGAATCATAGGGCTATAGACAAAAGACACGTTTTAAAGTGCTGGATTGGCAGACTCGTCAAGACTCTCGGACACTATTCCCTGCATTATTTGATCCGACTCATTACATTCTGAGTTCAAATCCTATTGAAATAAAGTTATAATCAAGTAATACCCCTCAGTTAAATTTCAGGTTTATTTATTTTTTATCGCCTCCGTCAGTACATAAGCATTGTGCTTCCTGTGGCTATAATGGTCTTCGACACGTTTCTAGCAGTCTAGGTTCTACCCTGCCCTCTCAGTCACTATTAGTGACAATTAAATCTTTCCTTTTTGGTTTTTTTTATTGCGTCTAACCACCTTCGGTATATGTATGTATGTATGTATGTATGTATGTATGTATGTATGTATGTACATATATATATATATA
>NC_068983.1:97452202-97453280 GCF_001194135.2 Octopus bimaculoides
ATACCATATGACGTACTCGGTAAATCCCGGGAAAGCGGGGCTTATCTCTTGGTTCCGATCTCATAATTGTTTCGCTAATCCAATAACAACAATAAAAAGTATGTAGCCCTTAAAACTGTTTTTGTGCATTTACAGAGAATACCGAACTGCCTTACACACGGTCGTGTTTTTAGTAATTCCCAATAAGTTATGAATACCCAAATTGTGAAGTCAGTTATCTAATAACATGAAATTAGTTACCCGATAGTAAGAATTCAAATAAAGTAGCCCCGAAAAGGGATTTAATGCATTCCCAGAGTATATAGAACTTAAGAGGAAATACCAGTAAGGTATGTATACTAAAATCGTTAAGTATGTTCCGTAATAACAGGCTAATCAGATATGAGATAATAATAATTCAAAGTAAATAAAAAAGACACAAATACACACACACACACATACACGCATATATACGACGGGCTTCTCTGAGTTTCCGTCTACCAAATCCACTCACAAGCCTTTGGTCGACCCGAGGCTAGAGTAAAAGGAATATACCCAAGCTGCCACGCAATGGGACTGAACCCAGAACCATGTGGTTGGGAAGCAAGCTTCTTACTACTCAGCCACGCCTATGTATGTATGTATATATGTATGTATGTATCTATGTATGCATATATGCACGCATGTATGTATGTATGTATGTATGTATGTATATCATGTTATGCTATGCGATGCATGGCACCAGAATTTTCGACTTCAGTCAAATATAACCGGCTACTCGAAATTCTTGTTAGAATAACCGCGTAAGTGTAGTCTGGCCCAGCAAATTTTGTATTGACATCAAATCGTATAAGTTGTAATAATGAATTGAAACCGAAAATTGCTATTTTGAAATGATTTAATATGAACGTTTCGGGTCTTTATAATATATAGTAAGAAATACATGCATTATACAACACTTTCCAACTGAGTAACAAAGGAAGCACACATGAAACGTATGTATTAAATGACTTCAAAATAGCATTATTTTTCTCGTTGTTTACGTTTTTCATGTTATTTGCACCGTTGGTGACGTTCTGTACCCATATATGCATGTATA
>NC_068983.1:97453979-97457460 GCF_001194135.2 Octopus bimaculoides
ATATATATATATATATATATATATATATATATATATATATGCATACATACCGCATTGATCAATAATGATTTATTATTTGTGGATTAAGGCGACTATTGCTTTCATGTTAAGGAAGTCCTTCACGCACTCGCGCGTGCACTTATACACATTCTTATCTACATATATATACATGCATGTATATTTATGTGTGTGTGTGTGTGTGTGTGTATTCCCACAGACTAAAACGAGGCAGACTAAAAGGAGAATGAAAGGAGTAGGTAAACAGCATTAAATACAAACCATGCAGTGAGAGAACATCACGTGTCTCCATTGACACGAATCGTCAGAAAGTGGACGAAATTCTAAGCGTAGACTTACCATTCACAATCCGTCAGTTTGCTTCCCAACTTGAATTAGACAGTGTGGTCACAATCCATTGAGGAGCGGTAAACTATTTTAGTTATGGGAAAGCGTGTCTCCATAGTGTGTGACTCTGCAGTTGGCGCTCGATTTGATGAAAAGAAGAGTGGAAGTCTTTAAGCCAATGAAAACACGTTTCTTCTTCCAATCCTGTTGGCGTCTCTTTACGTTAACAATTTAAGAATACGCATGTGCCTATGTACATGCATACATCCGTACACACACATAAAAGGAAAAGAGTAAAGACTCCTGTCGGTCATAGGATTGCATCTAAGAAGTTACTCTCTGAGGCACAAGTCCGGGCAAGGTTGTTTATGGAAGACCAGCAGTTGCCCATACACACCAGCTTCCTCTACAAAAAAAAAAAAATTCTCTTTGATTCATATGAAAGATGAAGAAAATTCCTGTTTTTATTATGTTGGTTTTATCTTGATGAGTTCGGGTAAACGAATGAAAGCGCTAGTAAAGAATTATCCAAAATTCTGTCTCCTTTTTCTTAATACACAATATCTGTACACCACTTCAAGCATTCTATACATACATACATACATACATACATACATACATACATACATACATACATACATACACACACACACATACATGTATATGTAAAACAAATGATAGTAAAACAAATGATAGGAAAACTAAAAGAATATATGTATCGGAATGAGTGTAAAATAAGCGACGTTTTGAAACATGAAATTCATCACAATATATTTCAACAATGTGGAGATTTTATTCATCAAAGTAAGTACCATTACAATCAACACTTTTTTGCCAACGAGTTACAAGTTTATTTATTGCGGTAACATAGAAATCTGGAGTTCTGGAGCTGATGAGCTCTTTCAACGCACTTTCAGCATCGGTTTGATTTTTGAACTCCTTCTCTCGCAGGAAACCACCAAGGTGCTTGAAAAAGTGGTATTCGGCAGGAGAAAGTTCTGGAGAAAAAGATGGGTGGGGAAGAACTTCCTAGCCAAATCCCCTGAACTTCTGGAGCATCAACGTAAAACGTGTGTCGAGCATTGTCATGAAGAATGATTGGCCGTCTTTATTTACCAGTCTGGGACGGAGGAGTAGCAGGTTTGCATGGCAATATGTTTTTGCAGTAATGGTTTTTCCGGGTTTTAAGAAGTTATAGTGGATGAATCCAGCAGTACACCGCCAAACAGTCCTTTTGAAGAGCTCGGGTTTAGGGAAGATTTTTGGTGCTTCATTTTGGTTCAGTCACTGCCAAGAACACATTTTTTATTATTGTACAGAATCCACTTTTCATCGCAAGTTACAATAGGGTCGAGAAACGGATCGGTCTGGTTACGGAGAAGAAGCGACGAACAAATTTCATATCTGCGCATTTTCTGATTTTCATTGAAATCGTGTGGCACCCATTTGTCGAGCATTTTTAATTCTCTGATCGCACGCAAATGGTTTCAGGCAGTTTTCTGATTAAATTGAAGTTCTTTTGCCAGTTCTCGAGTGGTTTTATGTGGATCCTTTTCAATGACGGTCTTTGATTGACCGTCATCGATGACGGATGAGCGTCCACTACGCTCAAGATCTTCAAGGCTCAGCTCTCCACTGTGAAATTGTTTAAACGATTTTAGAGCTGACCACTCACTGGTCTTTTCCCAACCAAACGTTTCGTTAATATCGCGAGCAGTTTCAGCTGCTTTACGTCCTTTTTTGAAGTTGAATAGGAAAATTGCTCGAATATCACTCTTTGACAGTTCCATTACAGATTGTAACAACGATGAAAAAAATATCAATGTTAATTTATTGATGCATTTGGGCAAGTCTGTGTATGTATTATCAGACAATTGCAAAAACATGTTTAAAAAAAAAAAAATTCAAAACTCCGCAAGAATTCGGTACAGATTCTTCATGGTTCAAAACGTTTCTTACGTTTTACTCAACCTGATATATATAGATACTTACATATTTTCGTTACAACCGTATGCGTATATATAAATGCTAGCATGAACTACATGCAAAATACGTATATACGTATACATACATACACATACACACACACGTGCACACACACATATGTACACAAGTACGCACGTACACACACACGTACACATACATGTACACACACACACATAGAAACATGCATAAACGCACACACACACACACACGTACGCACACACACACACACGTACGCACACACGCACACACACACACACGCACACACACACACACACACACACACACACACAGAAACACGCACAAACACACACGCGAATTTTCAGTCATGCCATGTTACATTTCGGCAACACAGACCAGTGCAGCCGAAACGAAACAGTCTAGACATGTTTGTCAATAAACATGTTACACGTGATTGCGTACGTCATAAATAATCCAGACGGCTTCTAAAATCCTTGAGTCACATGATGCGCTTGGAATATACTAGAAATACTTGGCATAAATTGAAAAATAAAGCTGTAAGGGTCATATTTGAAGCAGAGAAAAGGATGACACAGGATTACAAGATGGCGCTTTCATTACGCTCTTATTTTCGTTACAACCGTTGTTCTGTATGTATGAATGCTTGCATGAGCTACATGCTTAACACGTATATACATACATAAATACACACTCACACACACATATATTTATATACATATACACAGTCACACACTCACACACGCACACGCACATATACACAGAGAGAGCGGTGGGGGGAGAGCTGTATAATATGAATATGCATGGCAAGTTGGACATTAAGTTTGATGAAGGCGAATATTTAAAAGGAAGCTTTGTATTAAAGGCGGAGTCGACAGAAGTAAAACTTAGAAAGACAGCAGCAGAAGCAGCAGTAGCAGCCGGGGCACTGGCAGCAGTAGCAGCAGTGACAGCAGAAGCAGCAGCGCCGACATTGATGCTGCTGCTGCGGCTGATGATGATGATGATGATGATGATGATGATGATGATGATGACGATGATGATAATGATGATGATGATGAGGAGGAGGGGGAAATGATGATGATGGTGAAAATGATGACGACGATGATGTTCGCAATAGTGACGGTTGTGGTTATGTGTTTTTTTTCTCTTTTCTTTCTTCGCCGACCGTTGT
>NC_068983.1:97458024-97458554 GCF_001194135.2 Octopus bimaculoides
ATATATATATATATATATATATATATATATATATATACATATATATATGTGTGTATGTAGTTATATGTGTGACTGTGACAGTCATTGTTTGTGAATAAATATTGTAGAGGGCAAATGGATTGATATTATGTATATGTGCGTATAAATAGATACGCACACACACACACATACACACAATTCCATCCACACACACACCTACACACAAACACATGTATATATATAAATACATATACACACAAACACACACACACGCACATATATATTCATGAATACATACATGATTGATTATATATGTATACATATTCATCGATACGGATATGATTTTTTTCCCGTATATGGCTATCTTTATATTTGTGTATACGCGTGTGTGAGTGAGGTGTGTGTGATCATGCGTGCTATGTATACACACACAAAAGCGAACACACACTAATACATACATAATACATATATACATACTCACACACACATATATATATATATATATATATGTATATATAGAAGCATATATATATATATGTATGCATATATAT
>NC_068983.1:97461678-97464178 GCF_001194135.2 Octopus bimaculoides
TGGAATCCTCTGTGTAGTGGGTTGATCCACTACTCAGGAAGAGACTATTCTAGAGTACGTTCTGTCTTATCTTCGAAACGTCAGGTTAGAATAGAGACAGCTGTTGAAGGAATATTCCAAGCGGCTTTCCGTTTTCCTATGTGTTCGTTCCGTTGTCTGTAGATGTAAGTATGTACATATATGTGTGTATACATGTATATATATATTCTTTGTATTATATATATATATATATATATGGTGGGGGGTGCGTGCGCCTGTATGTCTCTGTTTGTCCCCCACTGTTCTACTAAAACCCTTCAAGGAGGTGCCACATGCATGGCTGCAATCAAATGACTAAGGCTCACAAGGCATTGGTCTGTCCAGAGCTATAGTAGAAGACATTATCCCATTGGGCCAAGTGTCTCACAGCAGGACGGAATCCGAAACCACGTTGTTGTAAAGCAATTTTGTTAGCTACACAGCCGTGTCTGAGCCTGTTAAAAATCAAGGCAATAAATATTTGGAAGATATATATTTATTCATTTATACAGAGTGGCCCAAAAGTCATTCAGGGACTGTAAATTTTGATAATTCTTTTATTTTTTGACATTTTTCTTGTCTTTTCAGGAATTGTATGGAGTAGATCCTGGAAATTAATTATGGAGAAATATGGCACAGCACAATGCACCCAAGTGGTGAAATTGTTCTGTCAAAATCAGGGATTAATTATTCAAATCGTTTGTATTTTCAAGTGAGAGACGCCCCAAGTGAAAACAATCAGGAACTTAGTTCGTCGTTATGAAAATCAAGGTGCAATAAGCAATCTCCCTCAATCTGGGAGACCTAGCACTGTTAGAACCGATGAGGCAAGGGAACAAATGCGATAAAGTATTGAACAGAACCCGAGCACGTCAACTCGAATGTGGTCCAGACAGCATGGGATTTCACAAACTTCGCTGCAAAGAGTTCTCAGCCGCCTTAATATATTTTCTTACAAAGTACAGTTGGTTCAACAGTTGAAGCTCAAGGATAATAAACACAGGCTCCAATAAGCAGCCAGAATTCAAGAATTGGCACGAAATGACCCAAGTTTTACGCAAAAATTGATCATGTCTGATGGAGCTCACTATCATTTGAATGCATTCGTCAGTAGACAAAATTACCGGTTTTGGAGCTCTGAAAATCCGAGAGCACTGTAGAGCTGAAAATGGACGCTATTTAAAACATGTCATTTTTCATACGTAATGCAGAGTTATGATTAGAAAGAACTATTGCATTTTAATTACCATTATCTCCTCTGTATTGAATTAAAATTTCATGCACCTATTTGTAAAAATAAGGGCGTAATTAAAAATTAAAACCCCTCAGTAACTTCTGGGCCACCCTGTAGAAGAGCTGTATTGCTAATGGAAATTCTTTAATTGCCATCTTGAGATTATGCTACTCCCTAAAATTGCTGAATCCTTCCCCAGAGAGAAAAAAAAGTGCCGTAGTTAAAAATACGATAGTCTTCGCTATCCAGTACTTGTCTGTTTAGTTTGTAAGTACTAGGACTGAACTTTCTTCCCTCAATATATCAAACATATCATTCACTGCGCATACTGTTATCGTGTCTCTGGTAAATTATTAATTTTATTTGGTTTTGTTATGTTTTATTTATTTATTCATTTTTTTGAGCGATGATCGGTTATAAAACTTGGTCAAGTTTCGAAGATAAATCTTCATGGCTAGATCAATTCTCATAATAAACCACGTTCATTGCCTTCTCATTCTGTTTTGTCTGTTGAAACTACAAAAGCGTCTGCCTCTCTGGCTGCCGAAGGAACGTGGCTTAGTGGTTAAAGTATTTTACTCGCTATCGCCAGAGCATGGTTTCGATTTGCGCAGCGGCACGTTTCTTCCTTTCTTGGACAAAACTATTTATTTTACGTCGATCCAAACCTGCTCAGCTGCAAATGAGTAATCTTGCGACGGATTGGTGTTTCGTCCTAAGGGAAATGTTGTGGCCTTGGTCACTGTGAACCCTAAGATTCGAAAGAATACTTACTGCTTCTCCAGATTACCACGTTGTTGATCATCTCCACCAAGACCTACCTGAGACTCTCATCTCTCTCAGTTTCCATCACCCAAACTATATCTCACTAAACCCAGCGCTCTTCCAAATGTTTTCTCTTCTGGTACGTTGAACTTCTGGTAGATCTCATCATGCAGATATTGAAACTAAACAAACATTAATCGTATCAATTTCACCAGTATCAGAAAGACTAACAAAAATTCAAGGATATTTCCCCTTCCATCTGACCATGACCTGATGCTACTATTTATAGTCATTTCCTTTTCTTCAGGCGAAACCACGATAGTAGAAGTCGAATTCGCTGTTGTTGTTACCGTTGTTGTTACCATCATCATCATCATCATCATCCTCCTCCTTCTCCTCCTCCCCCTCATCATCATCGTCATCATCATCGTCATCATTATCGTCATCATCATCATCTTCATCATCATCATCATCATCATCATC
>NC_068983.1:97466023-97467401 GCF_001194135.2 Octopus bimaculoides
GTTAGGGCGTCATAAAGGATGCCTTGCCGTATATGTTCCAACTTTTATTAGTCTGACGGCAACGCCTGCCATAGTACTGGTGCCAGGCTGTATCGGCCGTTTGCCATTCTTAGGAAAACTTTATTTGGCGTGGAGAATGGGGGATTTGTATGCATGGGTAATTTTTGCTCTCCTTTAAAATGACTTTGCACGACGTTCTGGCATGTAGAAAAACTTTCTGGTTCCAGGTCCATGGTGCCTCGAGACTTGGAAAAATATACACACGAACACGAGCACACAGTCATACACATCTACAGGCACAAAACACACACACAATTATATACACTTGTGTATATATGTATGTGTGTAAATATATATATATATATATATTAATAAAGAATAAAAAGTTTTGAATGGTACAACAGTGCACTATAATACAAATATTAACATTCAGCGGAAGTAAAAGAGTGACTCAATGTCCAGGAGTTTCGTGTAAGTATATATATCGTCAATTCAAATAGACAAATAATTCAAATCTATATTGTTTTCTACTGGGGAAGGGAGCTTCTCGATTTGATCGACTCCAGTACGCAACTGGTACTTAATTTATCGACCTTGAAAGGACAACAGGTAAAGTCGACCTAGGCGGAATTTGAACTCAGAAAGTAAAGACAGAAATACCGCTAAACATTTCGCCCGGCGTGCTAACGTTTCTTATTTCGTTACTGCCAACGAGGGGCTACACACAGAGGGGACAAACAAGGACAGACAAACGGATTAAATCGATTATATCGACTCCAGTGCGTAACTGGTACTTATTTCATCGACCCCGAAAGGATGAAAGGCGAAGTTGACCCCAGCAGAATTGGAACTTAGAACGTAAAGACAGGTGAAATACCGCTAAGCATTTCGGCTGGCGTGATAACGTTTCTGCCAGCTCGCCGCCTCATAAATCGAATCTATATTAATAATAAAATTGGTTTGGTAAGACTGAGGAACCAGTCTGTTATAGACACCACACCCTTCTCCTCCTCCTCCTCCACCTCCTCCTCCTTCAACTAACCCTACATAGATTTTAGCATTCCAATGAATCTCTATATCTATAAAACAGAGGATGTTTGTGTGTGTGTGTACGTGAATGTGGTTTATGCACGTCCACAAATTAGCACGCATGTCGCTCCAATTTTAGAAGATTCGGAATGACCCTATGTGCATTTTAGTGAACTTTCTCTCTCAGAGGAACATGGGTATACCTGTAAAAATCGATAAACTTTTGCCAATTTTGAAGTTTGTTGACATGGCGAAGTCAAATCTGTGCGTACGCGCGTGAAGGCGAGAGAGAGAGAGAGAGAGAGAGAGAGAGAGAAATTGTATATTTGTGAGACGGAGGGTGAAGGAG
>NC_068983.1:97468481-97473978 GCF_001194135.2 Octopus bimaculoides
AGAGAATCGGGAGCCCTTTTGGTCATTCTATTTTCCTTGCTGGAAGGGTTCCTAACCCATGAGCAAAGAGGGGTTAGATGATGGCGGTGGTGTTTTCAAAGGGATGGCATGTGTAACCTGATCACCTCTGCCGATCAAACTCTCAACCCATGCACTCCAGTTGCAACACTGATTCTGCCCAAATTTGACGTCATGTTACTTAGTTTGGTTTGAAATAAAGAACTTGATTAGCTTAATAATCCCAACTTAATCCCGGGCAAAGCCGGGCTATACTGCTAGTAATAGATAAATGAAAAATACGACACTGATTGTCTGCTGGTATCTGTGGGTTTGTGTGTGCGTGTTTGTGAGTGTGTGTGTATGTGTGTTGTGTGTGTGTGTGTCTGTGTGCGCGCATGCGTGTAACTGTATAACATTGTGTTTGAGTGTCTTTAAGTGTGCTTGCGTACGCGTAACTGTATGAAACTGTGTGGTTGTGTGTGCCTTCTCGCGCGCCTATATGAGAAGCTGTGTGAGTGTATGTGTGTTCGCGCGCGCGCGTACTTGTTTGAAAGTCTGTGTTTGCGTGTGCGTGCGCATAACTGTGAGACTGTGTGTTTATGTGTGTTCGTGTAACTGTATGAGACTCTGTATGTGTGTGTGTGTGTGTGTGTGTGTGTGAAACAATAACAGAATGTGTATGTTGGTATCTGTATGTTTAATACACAAACTGTGTGGAATGTCTGCTGATATCTGTGTGTGTGAGCTGTTATCTGTGTACGTGTGTGTAACAATATAAGACTATAATTGCCTACTGATATCTGTGCATATGTGTGTATATTTATATATGTATGCATGTGTGTATGTATAAAACGAATAGACTGTCAGTATGTGTACGTAACAATATGTGATTGTGTTTGAGTATGTGCATATGTCGTTACATGTGTATGTTTGTGTAACAATAGGAGATTGTACAATTGTCAGCTGGTTTGTGCTGGTGCGTGGCTTAGATGTTAGGGAATTCGGCTCACGATCGTGACTTCGAAAATAAGCGGACTGGTGTTTGTTACACGGTACTCCTCCAGTCCACTCAGCTGGAAAAAGTTAGTTGTACCTGTAATTCACAAGGGCTAGCTTTGTAAACGAATAAAAACGGACAACATGAAGACTTGCACAAGAAATGTATTAGCTTGACGCTCGCTGAAAGTAGAGAGTTTGACGTTTCGGGCAAAGCTCTTTGTCAGAAAGGGGAAAGGGAAAAGTCCAAAGAGCGAAAAGAAATCATCAACGGCACACTTGTAGTTCCATGTATGTATAAACTGGATTTCCGTGGGTTACAATGATGTGAGTTTCAATTGATCGGTTTAAAGGAACAATCTGCTCATGAACAAACGTAATCTTCAAGGTGATTCAGTGTGACACAGAAGGAGACTATGCTGGTCCTTTGATTTGCAGGTACAACTCATTTTTGCCAGCGCAGTGGACTGGTGCAACGAGAAATAAATTGTGTTGCTAAAAAACAAAACGTGCTGCCGACAATCAAACTTAACATCTTACGAGCATAAACCGAATACCCTAACCACTATGCAAGGCACCTTCACGTGTACTTATATATATATATATATATATAATTATTACACACACATACACATACACACGGATATACATGTACATACGACACTATCCTTACAAAACTATCTCCCTTATTGGTCTCAATGTAAACAAAAACATAAAAAATCGTTTTACCACTTCTACAACTCTCCCCTCACCAAATCGTTTGCCTATTTCGAACTGTGTTAGTTCGAATTTCCAAGCGCCCTTACCCATGGTGAACATATCAGTTGTCCAAACGATTTTGATTTTACTTCACTTATCCAAACCCAATCTTTACCCTGTCAAAAGAGTCTTTACACGCAACAGTTTGCTTTGTCATCATCAGATCAAATACTCCTCACATTAATTTGATATATAGCATAACATGTATCATAAATTTATCAGCTTTACTTCGAATTCACATGTCTATAAACCTGGTTTGATTCTGCTTCATTAAATCTAGAAATGGGACGGTTTATATGAATCACGGGCGATCTTTTTCTAGACATGGCACATCATCAGAATTACTAAAAAAGATTAAAGGTCATTTTTTGTTAGGCATGCCATTCAGGAAGTCTTGCCCTTAACAGAAGGCGGGTTTTGACTATACACTCCTTCTAGATACGTCCTTCCATAATCTTCTCTCATCTTAAGCCTGCAATCCCAAACATCTAAATGGTTCGTGCACTGCTATAATGTAGCCTTTGGGTGAACAATGTTGGTTGGAACAATTGTATGTGTATCACATTTCACCATCGCATAGTCTGAATTGTGTCTCACCTGCTGGTTCCTTGCCAAGTGGAATTCAGCTAACTGGTTGGAATCAACCAGTTCACCAACTCAATAAACGAAGATCCTTCTCTAAGTAGTAATACTTACGAATATAATGATACCGTATTTAATCCGTTTGTTTGGCTTCTAGCAGAACTCGTGCAACGCGGGCACACATACACACACACGCACGCACACACACACACACACACACACACACATACACACGCACGTACACACGCACACACACGCACACACACATCAATGTAATTACTGATTGCCAAAGGTTGCAATATCTCCGGAGTCAACAAAACAACTACTATCATCATCATCATCATCAACATCATCATCATCATCATCATCATCATCACCATCATCATCGTCATCATCATCGTCGTCGTCGTCGTCGTCGTCGTCATCATCAACACCTAAGATGCCAGTTTAAATGTCTTGTGGTAATCTATAACGTTTTTACCACTGTGTTACCTTGGACCGTCTGTCACTTTTGTCATTTATTTCCTTTCGATTTTGATCAGCCGCTATGTGTCAGTAGAACCTGTACCCGACGAACGAACGACTAAACCTATACTTGGTCACTTGCTACAAATATCAGTGAAATCTCATACAAATAATACTTCGTCCAACTCTACTTTAAAATTACACATTTTATGACAGACTTCTAGATACCGCAAAAAGGACGGTACAGTCACGACTGGAATTCCTTTAGTCAAATATTTGATCGATCAGATTTGAAATGGAGATAAACAACAGCTTGTATGCAGAATATCAGTTATGTACTGCAGTGGACGTCAAACGATAAAATGTCTTCTTATAAGTGGCCTTTCTGTTACATGACAAAAAAACAGAGACTAGTAAGAGAACAACATGCAAGTGTATTAGTTTGACGCTCGGGTAAAATGGAAAAGTCTTTGACGTTTCGAGCCTACGCTTTTCGACGGAAAGGGATGAGAGGAAAAATGTAGTGAGAAAGAGAAAAAAATATGTCAAGATTAACGGTTCTACATGTTAAAATATGTGTCAGGATTATCTTTTACTGTAAATCTTAATCTTTATGTTTACATGTGGTGCACTCTTAGATTTAAAAAAAGTCCCCACAAATAATTAGTAACCGTAGAGTTTAGCAGCTACTTTGTAGATTGAAATATAAAGGATACAATGTGTGAGATGTGTTGATCGTTTCAAAAAGTCGTAAACTTTTTGGCGTCATATACATGACCTTTAGCAAATCATCAATACTACATTTACAATCAGTCTAGGACTTGACAGTTACAATGTCCAGTAATGTATCGTTGCAAACACATTAACTGTATGTCACAGAGGAGTCATCTGGGAGAAGACTGGTCAGCGCATATGAACCTTGCCGGTACACACACACACACACACACACACACAATCTCACTCTCTCCATCTCTCTATGTGTCTATTAATCTATCGCCCTCTCTCTCTTTCAGTGATGAGGTCATTGTAGTTAATGTGAACTAATTGAAATTAATGTCTGCATAGTAATTGTTCTCCGTCTTTCTGACCTCGTGGTACATTTGAGATTATACAAGAAATTACTAGCATACTTCGCATGAAAAGTATACTTAATAAAGCACATTTTTTTAAAGTTAAAGCTCCAAAATATAAAAAAAAAGAGTTTCGAAAATAGTTGTTTACTTTGTTTGACTATTCATATATGTGTCTAACATAATTCTATATAGTTTCAAAACCCGCTATGCGTGTAGTTACTCTCTGTGGCGTACCGAGATACCCTTTTCTAACGCTCCTAGAAGTGCACTCTTGGAGAATCACTGTTGCAGAGAAAACGAAAGCTGGTAAGTTTTTCCGGAGATTCATGTCTGGTGAAGAAAGACTGTAAAATGTTTTTAGCTAAGCACGACGATCGAGTGGTTAAATCATTGGATTTACCTTCCAACTGGCGAATGGCCACGTCGGTTCGTACCCACATGCGTTTGATTAATTGCCTGACTTCGGCAACGGTACTTCAGTATGGCCATAATTCACATGTTAAAACGGATAAAAGAGTAATATCATGAATAGGACGCGAGAGAAAGAAAATGGATAACGGGACGAGTAGAGGACACCAAAGAAAGATTCATCATAAGAGTATTTTTGGAACTGTAGTCAGAAGCGTAGTTTACGTTCATCAAACTTTGCAGATTGTCTTGGATGAGTGAAACAGAGTCTTCTGAGAGCCGGCCAAAGTTTGGTTGCATAATAGAGGCAGAAAGGGTTACGAATAATGGCAATATAGTGAAAACCACTAAAAGCAGTCGAGAATTAAAGTGCAATCATAACAAGCAAAATAGCTTTGGATCTGTTTGTAAATGCCTGCTTTTAGCGGCAGCGCCACCACAGACATCTGAACAGTCCTAGTTCGCACATGTGCCTTTTAATAGGAACAGCAATTATTAAGAGTTGAAGTAGATTCTAACCCTGAAATGTAAACCCAATATTTAGTATACAATTTTGGCATGTTGTTAAATAAATCTTCCTCTGTTGGCTAATCTGAAGCAGATAAAGTGTAAGGAGAGAGATAAAACGCAACGTTTGTGACTGTCTCGGAATGCGAACTCGTGAACAGGGGGTGGAAAAAAACTGACAGCTTATATGTTACGTCTCCTTGAATAAACGAAATTGAAATGAGAAACTAATGATCAGCTGTACATTACAAGTCTGTGTCAATTTAAAGTAGATTTACGTTAAATGTCAAATCCATGACTAACGCTCCATCATTTTGACGTACATTGTCACTTGAGAGGTTCTCAAAGGCTGTATGGATATATTTTGTCTATGTAAATATATTTACGAATGTCTATGTGTTTGTGTATGTGTGTGTGTGTGTGTGTGTGTGTGTGTGTGAGTGAGTGCGTATGAGAGAGAGAGAGAGGAGGAGGGAGGTAAGAAGAGAGGAAGGGAGAGTGTATGCTTGTGTGTGTGTTGAAAATATGTGAAGATATAGACGTATGTATGTAAACGTGTGTACATACATTACTCTGAATAGTGAGAGAGAGGGAGAGAGGTAGCTCTGTACACATACTCATACACCACAATATATACAAGTACATACATACATACATACATACATACATACATACATACATACATATATACATACACATATACATAC
>NC_068983.1:97474635-97475339 GCF_001194135.2 Octopus bimaculoides
TATGTATGTACGTATGTGTGCGTATATGTATGTTTGTATGTATGCATATACATACAATGCACTCGCGCACACACACACGCATACATACACACACACGCACATATAAATTTTCACATGCGTACACAACAGAGGAATAAGAAACTTAGAGAAACACAGTGAGAAAGCGGGAGAAAGAAAGAGAGAGAGAGAGAGAGAGAGAGAGAGAAAAGAAGAGAGAGAGAGAGAAAAGAAGAGAGAGAATGAATGTAGAGAGAAGAAGAAGGAGGGGGGAGTAAAAAAACTAAAACAATAATAATGACAATAATAGCAAAACAAAAGCATAACAAAAGCAGAGGAACATAGAACAATAAGAAATTGAGTGAAAAAGTCTGGTGTGCAATGATTGTAGAGGCTAAACAAGGTCTGTTCTGCTAATTTTCTTTATAAACGATGTCTGAAATAGTTTGTATGTATCAGGTTTTGGCAATTTTCGAGTAACTAACGAATGTTGTCAGGAGATGTAGCCAGAGTGAAAGAGCTGTCAGTTCAGAGGTAACCAAAATATGATGAGTGTTTGTGGGCGAATGAGTGAGCTAGGAGCTTGGTTGCTGGTTGCTGGTTATTTGGTTTGTTTTTGAGGGGGGGGGGTTCGGTGGTGGCGTCGGAAGCGTCTCTAAGAGGCGAAGGTGGTAGTATAGTTTGGTGTTGTATTTGTATAGTATAGA
>NC_068983.1:97476873-97478666 GCF_001194135.2 Octopus bimaculoides
ACAGAAAACAAAAGACGAAGATAGGTGTAGGGACAACAAGCAGAAGTATTAGTTTAACACTCGGGAAGAATGTAAAAGTCTTTTACGTTTCAAGCTTACGCTCTTCGATAGAAAGGATTTATATGATCATATCAAATACATAAATGTAGCATCCAACCATCCACTCTCGATAATACGGGGATTAATTAAGAATATTCTACAAGAATTTCTAGATTATCCGCTAATAATAACATTTTTGAATCACATGCAAATTATTATAATGTTGGGTACCGTGAAGAAATTTAATATATGCAAGAAGTAGGCATACACAACACCGGTAATTCCTCCAGATGTAATACACATTGTACACCATCATAACGTCACGGTTTGAGAACTCACTCAGAGAATAAAGGGAAGAATTGGTCAAGACAATGAACTACCAACGAAAACTCATAGCCACACACGACAAATAAGCCTAACAACACATATAGGAATTAGGATGTCCTCTATTTCAACTCAATTTTCGGTTCACATGTTTCAACCTAGATCACTGGAAAATTTTTTGCGCTTCGGACAAATGTTTTCCTAAATCTAATCGATATCATGCTATTTTTAATCGGCACACAGTGAAGGTATCCCACGCTAATTCTACTAATTTAGGGCAGCTTATAAACTGCAAAATGCGACAACAGTTCAATAACCCACCTACTGGATCTAGCGAACATGTGCATCTAAATCCCAACAAAGAAGATGTAAGCCGCAATGAAAAACACCAATTACGGTCAAATTGTAATAGCAGAAATGATTATGATACAACTAACACGGTAACAGCGCCGGAAAATGGAATCGGAACTGCCTTATATACAAATAAATATGATAAATGCTCATGCATAGAAAACTCAAAATGCCCATTGATGAACCTCTGTATGAGTACAAATCATGTATATAAATGTACCGTGCACACAAGAAGAGGGCCGAATATGTACATTGGGCAGACGGCTGATTCATTTAAGAATCGTGATCGTAACCATGTCAACAGCTTTAAAGAGAATCGATAAGAGACATTCAACATCTTCGGCCGATTTTGTATAGTAACTGAAGAAGGATACAGTTAGTAACAGCATAACTTGGCTCATAGTAAGGCACGCGAAACCAGACAATATCATTTCCAGGAGATGCCGTCTCTGCTCCTAGGAATCTCTGTCTATTCTGTGGATTAATGAGAAGATCATTAATAGAATTTCTAAAAGACTCTCCAAGATGCCACACGCATTTAAATGTATTTTCGCACAATGCAGTGAGAATGAATTTGAGCAACTGTTAGCATAATTTACTTTACGGTATGAATGAATTAAGTTTAGCTTTAAACTTCCCATTCTTATAAGCACCAAGTAGCTAGTTAACTCGCTTGGTGATCGTGAGTGCACCAAAACACATGTGTGCATATGCTTACATTTGCGTGGATGCTTGTATGAGCGAGTGTACTCGTGCCATGCAGCTTGCGTGAGGGCGTTTATACATTCATATTTGTTAACGGTTATTTTTAATACTTTTCTCGCTGTATTGCGTGTTCGTTTCTGTTTTTGCATCTGTGATTTTATTTTTGATCTTCTATGTAAATGAAGACATTTCCATCATTTTGCTGCTTTCCTTTCTACAAAATGAGAAAATACATTGCAGAACTTATTTTAACGAGTTCTGTCTATTTATCACCCGATGAGACACATCCGCACCGCCGGATGCTCCCGAAACAGTTGTACAGTTGTTGAGTGTCCCTCCCATGAGAGATCGATGCTAGATGTATGATCAATAAT
>NC_068983.1:97478773-97481306 GCF_001194135.2 Octopus bimaculoides
TATATATATATATCAGGTCATTAAGAATGAAATGTCCGATTTTGAACTGAAAGTTTATTTCACTTTACTCAATAAAAAAGCAATGCAGATAATCAAAGTAGGCACCTAAATTATCAATATAATTTTGCCATTCTATCGGTAGCCTAATTATGCTGGCACCGAAATATTCTGGAGAGCAAGAAGTGATAAAATCACGAAAGGCTCTTTTTGCATCTTCTTCAGATTTGAAGACTTTTTCCTTGTAAAAAGTTGCCTAATGCCTGGAAAACGTGAAACGTGATAGTCAGTTGGTCTTGTGAATATGGTGGATGACAGAGTACTTCTAAGTTCAGTTCTTGTAACTTTAGTTGCGTTCTTAGTGCAACATGTAGTCGAGCATTGTCTTGCGAGAGAATGGGCCTGTCTCTATTAACCAATCACGGTCGTTTAATTGCAAGTTCACTCATTATTTCATCCACTTGGTTGATGTATACATCCGCTGTAATTGAATTACCAGATTTCATGATCCTGTAGTGGATGACACCAGCGCTGGTCCACCAAACATACAGCATTAGCTTTTATGGCGAATATTCTTTCTTTGGATTGAGTTTGGACACTTCGTCTCTACTCAACCACCGTGCAGCACGCTTGCTATTTTTAAAAGGAATTAATTTTTCATTACATGTAACAATACGATGCAAAAATGGTTTGCTTTTATGCCGTGACGGCAAAGAACAACAAGTTTCAAGACGACGTGTCATTTGATGCTTGTTTAGTTCGTGTGGTACCCACTTCTCCACCTTCTTTACCTTGCCGATTTGTTTCAGATGGTCCAATACAGCTGGAATCGAAACATCAAACCTTGCTGCTAACTCACGCCTGGTTTGAGATGTATCCGCTTCCACTACAGTCTCCAGCTCATCATTATCCACTTTGCTCTCAGGTCTAACACGGGGCTGATTTTCAAGAGTAAAGTCACCAGGCCAGAACTTCTCAAACCATCGATGTACAGTGTGCTCATTCGCCACATCTTCACCAAACGCTTCATTGATGTTTCGAGCTGTCTGGGATGCATTGGTTTCACAACAGAACCCATATTCATAAACATGAATTTTTTATCTATCTATGGCTTCACAAAAGTGGATTTGCGAGAGAAAATTCACAATATAATGACACCGTAAATTGCATTTATATATATATATATATATATATATATATATATATATCAGCACGTATGTATTTGTATGTATTTATTTATCCGACGGGCTTCCATACCGTTTCCGCCAGCCAAATTCCACTCGCAAGGAATTTGTTGACCCGAAGCTATAGTAGAAGACACTTGCCCAAGGTGCCGTGCAGTGGGCTGAACTGGAAACCAACTGGTTGCAAATCGAGATTCTGAACGACACAGCCATGCCTAGCAATGGTAGTGGTTATAGTAGTCGCGTTGATACTGCTGCTGTTGGCAATGGTGGTACTGACAGTGGTACAGGTGGTTGTACTTGTGATGGTAGTTGTTGAAGATAGTATGGGGGATGTTTTGCTACGCTGGTGGCGGTGATGGAAGCTATGAGGCTGGTCAACTTCATTGTTGATGATGTTACTGGTGTTAATGGTGGTAGCGTTGTTGCTGTGATGAGTGTATGTGGGAATGGTTTTGGATGTTGGGGACCGTAGTGAGGGGCAGTAGTTATGACCGAAGATGGTGGTGGTAGTGATGGTGATGGTTTTAGTGGTAGAGATGACGTTGCAATTACTGATTCTTGAGCAGCTGGGATTGTAAAGGGTTAGCTTATCTTTGTGAGATGCTGCTGCATATGAAGTTGGTGGTATTGGTGATTGTGGTGGTGGTGGTCGTCGTGGTCTTGGTGGTATTCATGGTTTTTGTGGTGATGACGGTGGTGGTGGTGGTGGTTACTTATGATAGATGTGATCGTTTATGGGTTATTGTTAAAGATATAGGCGCAGGCATGACTGTGTGGTAAAGAAGCTCGCCTTGCAAACACGTGGTGTTCGGTTCAGTCCTACTGCGCGCACCTTAGGCAAGTGCCTTCAGCTATGGCCCTGGGCTTTAGTTGACGATATATACATGTATGTATGTGTGTAAGCATGCATGCATCTGTGTATGTATGTATGTATGTATGTATGTATGTATGTATGCATGTATGTATGTATGCATGTATGTATGTGCAGGCCCGGTCAGCCATCAGAGAATTCACAGGAATCAACCCCTTGTAAATTGTGATACGACTGTTGTTCACAACAGAACATGTGCAAAGGTGTGCCTTTCAATTGGAGGATTGAAAAGGCATATCAAAAGAGTTCATACTGTGAACCTGTTCCCTCTGCCAGTCAGCACAGTTCTGCATTATGCAAGAGAATGTGTAAATCTTTGGCCAGGCTCAAGAGACACACAAGGGCTTCACATTGCATCAGCAATGACACATTACAATAATTCTTTCTAGCAATGGCTTTGCTCGTATACGAGAAAGCAGCTACTTTATGTATGTGTGTGTGTGTGTATATATATATATATATATATATATATATATAT
>NC_068983.1:97481842-97487275 GCF_001194135.2 Octopus bimaculoides
GATGATGATGATGATAACGACAACAACAACAACAACAACAACAACAACAACAACAACGACAACAACAACAACACCAACAACAATAATAATAATAATAATAATAATAATAATAATAATAATAATAATAATAATAATAATAATAATAATAATAATGAGCATGCAATATTTCAAATAATACCAAGGAAATTAATTTTCGAATGCCGTATCACTGACATACCTTTCATTTTTTATTTCTTCATTCCATTTTTGCAGATTCTGTTGAATGCTTTTGAAATCAATTCTCAATTATTATTGTGATAACAGATGACATGTTAAAGAATCAAACGTCACACTTCACATGTTCTTCGTACTTAAGCTGCCATTTTAAATTTTCCTCAGGTTATAATTTAAAACTACGAAAACGTCACGCTTAAATGGTTGCATATGCAGGTGACCTAGTGACACACGGAATGATTGAGATGACGAATGATGAGGTTGAGAGATCGTATTATTCTGCAAACATCGCTTTGACATTTTAAGCAGCATATTTATTTACCTCCACAAACGATCGTTTTCATTTATCTTATCTTTCACTTGCTTTCGATCATTGGACTACGGCCATGCTGGGGCACTACCTTGAAGAAGTAAGTCGAACAAATCGAGGGCAGTAATTACTATTTGTTTGAAGTATGATACCTATTCTACACACACGTGCACACACACACACATTCACACATACACACACACGCGCACATATATGTGGATATATATGGATATATACATGCACACACACACACATACACACACACACGAGTGTTTTTATTTTCAGATTCTATCTACCAAATCCTCTCAAAAAGCTTTGCACATCCCTGGGCACTTGCCTAAGGTGTTGTGCAGCACTACTGAACCCTAGATCACAAGGTTGGGAAGCTAGCTACTGTACCACATAGCCAAGCCTGCACCTATGCATATAAAAAGATAACCAGCTGTGTGAAGAGTTACTTTGTTAGAGACACGATGTCACTTTAATGTCAACCACTTCGGTACATCCCTGTGAACCATTAATAGAAACGAAGCCTCTAGTCGATGAATTCATAGTCACATGCTTCACTCGGTATACGGAGTCTGTTTAAAACCATAATTACCCAGCCTAGATATGGATTTATCATCCTACAGTCCTGAAACCTATCGATGCTATTGGGCTCCTAAGGAAATATCTAACTCTATCACATAACTGGCATATGCTTTACGTTCATCGCCTTTTGGATTGTGGGATTGTAAATTCTCAACTAGGCTGAGTAGCTGTGACTTTAAATATATGTAGGGGTTGTCCACAAATTTTTCTCTATCGAGTTATGTGATTGGGCTACATGTATCGCTAGAGCCAATGATATTGATAGCCTCCTTAGTTGTAGGATTGTAAATTTTTGATTAAGCAGGGTAATTTTGACTTTAAGCATACGTAGGGATTGTTCACAAATTTGTGGAAAACCCCTACGTATATTTAAAGTCACAGCTACTCAGCTTAGTTGAGAATTTACAATTCCACAATCCAAAAGGCGATGAACGTTTTTGGCCCCTAGCGACACAGCTAACCCTGTCACATACGTGGTCCATGCATCACTCGATAGATGAAAATTTGCTGACAATCCCTATGTATTCTTTACGTCACAATTACCTAGACTAGTTTAAGAATTTACTATCCTACAACCGATAAGACTATTAATATTGCTGGCCCCTAACAAAACAGCAAACCGCATCACATTACTGGTATACGCTTTACTCGGTATTCAGAAATGTGTGGAAACTCCTATGTACGTTTAAAGTTAGCCATTGTACTTCAGAAGTTACTCTCTTACACCACCTCAGTGGTATTGGTCTCTGGGAAGACATCTATCCCTATTTCATCACTGGTGTACGTTTTGCTCGATAGACGAAAGTTTGTAAAGACGTCTATTTAGGTTTTAAAGCCATATTTACCGAGCCTGGTTAAGAAATTACTATTTTACACTTCGAAAGGTTTCCACTACAATGAATTCTAAGGTTCCCTGACAAGAAAATCAACCCTCCTACATTACTGCTGTGTTAACTGTCTCGTTACATTGTTATTACGTACAATAGAACATGTCTATAGATGTGCTAACTTTAACTTATGTTACAACAATGTAATAGGTGCAGGCGTGGCTGTGTGGTTAGCAGTTTATTTCTCAACCATATAGCTTCGTACTCAGTCTCATTGCCTGGCATCTTGGGTAAGTGTCATCGTCTATAGAAACGGGTCGACCGAAGAGGATATGATTTACGGAATCTGGAATAAGTGCGTCATATATATGTATGTGTACATGTCGTATGTCATATATATATACACATACATGCATACATACATACATACATACGTACGTACGTACACACAAACACACATACACGCACACATATATGTACATATATGTGTGTGCGCGTATTGTGTGTGCGTGCGTACGTGCGTGTGTGTGTTTGCGCTTGTGTGTATTTGTCTTTGTAATTGTATTCCCCACCATCACCGCTTGACAACCGGTGCTGACTTGTTTGCGTTCTTGTAATTTAACGGTTCGACAAAGGACAGCGATAGAATAAGATCCGAACCGTAAAAAACAATAAGTCCTTTGGTCGATTTCTTCGTCTAAACCAGTGGTTCTCAACAAATTTTTGCCTATGGAATGCTTTGATCCCTATTCGATGTGTAAAAAATCTTACGTTTTTAGAATAAAACATTAGGAATTGCATGAAAAATGTTTAAATATTTTGTGTATTGTAAAAGTATAGCCGATTTATTGCAGATAAACTTAAGCAACAAAATCTTATATGAACCACGGATGAGAACCACAAATCTAAACCACTCAGAGCGGTGCCCCAGCAAGACCACAATCCAACGACTGAAACAAGTAAACGATGAAGGATAACTATTGCTATGCAATATATTTGTAGACAGAGAGAGAGAGAGCTCAGCGTGGACGGAAACTACACGTCGAGTAAAAAGGTAAAAGCTCACTCGATTTCGATTTTCAGTACGAATACGGACCGCAAAAGCCTGGTCCATCGATCTAATTCTTCAGCTGAGCTAAGGCAAGCGCTCTGAGGTTGAAGCACTTTTGGAAAACGACTCAAGTCCGGCTACGGTTCTCGCTTAGAGGAATTCAGTCGTTATCAGAAAAAGAGAACAGGTGTACATCACGTTTTGAACACAGTCGGTAACTGAATGCACTCTTTAATTATCCGACAACACACCGCTTTGAAACCCACTAATATAGAGGTTAAAAAAACTGGAGAGACAAATATGCATATTTGGACTTACTTGGCAGCTAGCTAGAAATTGAAATTTCCGATGTGTTAATAGTGTTTCGTATCATTATAGCAATTTTACACTATATCTAACCAAAGTTCTTCGCCGCATGTCCCAGAAATGGTCATAAGAGACATTGTGTGGAGAGGTGGCGTGAACGTCGGAAGTGAGCTACAGATACAGTTGTGATACACTGATTACATCATACACATCGCCGAAATCATAGATTAGGGTTGAAAGAGCTGGCTCAGCAGTAGGCCTTAAATTGAACCTCGTGAAAACAAAGTACATGCGGTCTGAAAATTTAGGTGAGAAGTGATGAAATTGAGAGGGTGAAGGAATAGGTGTACATGGAGTAAACACTGAACATGCGCCGAGACAAAGAAGCTGAAATCTCGAAGGGAATAAGGGCAGGGTGGAAAGCGTTTATCCCAATAATCGATTTGCGCAAATCAAATCTGAATAAGAATCTTCAATAGCTCTTACATGCATGTGTGATATGAGCTTCTAACGAAAGGGAAGAGTATCGATTGGCTACGGCACAAAGGGCCATGGAATCATCCTTGCTTGGAATGTTATTGTTAGAACATATGCGAAATATGAGAATTGGAGAACGGAGTGGATTGACGTGATCGCAGACTAACGAAAGCCCAAGTTCCGCTGGGCCAGACATGTCGCAAGGTTCACAGATAACATGTGGCCATGTAGAATCCAAGAGATTGGAAAAAAAATCATTCGGAAAGCATCGACTATGAGGATAAGACGATTTAATTAAACAATTTCGGCTAAGATGGAAAAGAATAGCGCAATCAAGTAATAACTGGAAGTGCATTGTATAAGAATATCTTGCGATGTATATCTCATAGTCCCATCGATAAAGTAATACAATGATATTATTCCACCAAACTACAAATTCTATTGTTCGTAAGCTAGAAGCCTGGAGAGTTAATCTTTCCAAAATGAACAGCAGTTACTGCTTAATTAAAGTTATCGACAAGTATTTCTTAAAAACTTACATCAATGTTGAAATAATGCAGTATAAAAGGAAGGCACCGAGAGAGCTTTATATGCGAGAGCAATGGAACTGGAAACCGAAGAGATGAGAATGCAGTTATAGTTTACCATAGTAGGAGAATTGGATGAAACCGACTGCTGAACCATAAACCACGTGTGTATACATACATACATACATACATACATACATACATACACACACACATAATATGCACGCACGTATATAATATATACATATAGGAGGAGGTACCCAAAAGTAATCGGACACGTTCTCTGTGAGACAAACCCGTTGTAGTCCAGGTTTCCGCCATTAGAAGTCACTTGATGCAACCCTTAGGCATCAGTCTGCCAGCCAGCGGCGTCGAGTGATGACCTACTGCCACGGAGGGCGTCTGTGTTTGGCAGTGCTTCTACCTTGTTCGTCGATTTTTGCGATGGCTGAAACGAAGCAACAGCATGCTTCAGTGTAATTCTGTTTTCTGCTGGGGAAAACCTGCGGCCGAAACAGTTCTCATACTTCAAACAGCTCATAATGGGGGCGCTGCCATGAGCAAAACATTAGTTTACGAGTGGTTTTTCATGCTTTAGTAATGATCATTTGTCGCTTGAAGACCAACCTCGTTCAGGGCAATCGTCGACGTCTCGAACGAATGAAACCATCACGAATGTTCATGAACTGATCTTAGAGGACAGCCACTGAACAATTAACGAAATTGTTGGTGTGTCCTGGAGCTCCTGCCAACGAATTTCGAGATAAGAATTCCAAATGAAAAAAGTTGAAGCAAAACTCGTGCTTCGCCTGCTCATGAAAGATCAAAGGAAGTAACGACTGAATGCGGGTTGTGAAATGAATGAACAGTTGGAAGTTGATCTTGGTCCCTGTGGGTTTTTTTATCATGTTACCTCGAATGAAAAACATCCTTAAAGGAAAACGCTTTGCACATGTGGAAGAGGAGAACAAAAAAACCTACGGAGGCGCTAGAAGACATCGCTTCGCAAGGGTTCCAGAACTGGTTCGAACAGTGGAAAACTTCGAACATGTAAAACTAAGTGCATAAATAATATTGCAAAATTTCTGTTCGTTTGTGTGTGTGTGTGTAATGTATATATGTATTTGTATA
>NC_068983.1:97487379-97488710 GCF_001194135.2 Octopus bimaculoides
TATATATATATATATATATGTGTGTGTGTGTGTGTGTGTGTGTGTGTGTGTGTGTGTGTGTGTGTGTGTGTGTGTGTGTATGTAATGAACTAGAAAGGAAAATAAAAATAAGTAGGGTTAACGAGTATATTTATATAGAATACAAAATACAGAGTACAGAAGAAACAATACAAAATACACAAAAGGGGTTATGGAATGGTCTTATCTTGACAGCTGTTTCGGACGAACTTTGTCTTATTCTGTAACAACGTTCATTACATAATAAAAACTGTAATTTCGTAGTTTTCTGGAATAACACAGGTTCCTATTTATCCGTGAGGCAACGCCAGGTTCCTTCCATCAGAAGAATGTTGCTAGATTCTTCCGATTAGGCTTGTATATATACTCTGTATATGTACTCATGTTACCGATGGAGGACAAGATATAATGAAATATGATTTGAACTGCATATATGCCCGGGTGTTTCAAACTATATTAGAACGCTTAGTTATCTAAACTTTGCCTATATGCCATACCCTATGTGCGACATTAAACGCTCAACCCCAAAGAAACAGATTATTACGATCATAAATTTACACTCCCCGATTGAACTCGAGCACGCTCTTGTTCTTGTCCCTATCTACACACAGATAGATATATACAGACACACGCACATACACGCATTTATATACATACTAAATGCGTAATACATATCTTTATTGATATTTTGACGATAAGATTACGACCTTTGTTTCATTATTGCTGAATAATTCATTGCTTAATAATGAATAATGATATTAACTTCAAAACATTAATACATCAGAAGGTACCTCGTGATTTCTCGTTAGAGGCCATTTTGGTTTTTCTTTTATTTTTTTCCAGTACCCTCTGATGTATTAACATATGGAGATATTTCTACTTTTTATTAAGCTATGATTTATCCACTAATGATGGAACAAGGCCTTTCGAGTTTATACTTTGACTGTTTATGAAGATAATTCTCTCCAATGTTTCTTACTCTGAGATTTTTAATAGCAATGGCTATGATGCGAAATATTTTGTAGATTGTCATATATAGATAAATACATATCTGTGTGTGTATGTGTGCATATGTGTGTGTATGTTTTTGTGTATTTATGTGTCTTGTGTTTAAGGACGATATGCGAAGTTAAATTTGTATGTGCGTACGCATATATGGACGTATGCATGCATCTGTCTGCCTGTCTGCCTGTCTATGTATCTATGTATGTGTGTATGTATGTATGTATGTATGTATGCTTGTATGTATGTATCTATCTATCTATCTATATATTTATATATCTATCTATCTATATATATATATATATATATAT
>NC_068983.1:97488720-97490603 GCF_001194135.2 Octopus bimaculoides
ATAAATATATATATATATATATATAAATATATATATATATATATAGATAGATAGATAGATAGATAGATAGATAGATAGATAGATAGATATATAGATAGATAGATAGATTCGTGCATACAACCATATGTGCACATACACATACACATTTAACTTCGCATATCATCTTTATACTCAAGATACAAGTATACAGAAACATACACACGTTTTGTGAATATGCGTCTGTGGAAAAGTTTCTTCTACAATGGAGTTTATAATTGTTATATCAGCATAATTTCAACACCAGATACATTTAAATAGTGAATTGGTGAGTCATACCCCTGATTGCATGATGTTTACATATAATGAGAAAATCTCTTAAGGGAATTTTCCAGTAAGATTTTTTTGTTTCACTGCTATTTGTTTTTGAAGTAATAACAAAACAGTTCCACGTCCAGTAATTTAAAATATTTTCGTATCATCACCATTCAGTCCCAGAGATGATGTCTCTGGGACCACTAACCTAGGATGACCCCAGCCTCATCAAGCAAGGCTGGGATCAAGCATCTTTATTTGTCCACCACTATGATCCTGAGACTAAGTCCAATCGAAGCAATGAAAGCATGATAACTCACCACCTCGTGTCCAACCCTCAGCAAGCAAGGTGATGGACCAGCGGGAAGTCGGGTTGATGGATTTTCTGGCAAAAAGCGCCACAGTTAACGGGGCATACTATGTTTCTCTGTTGTAGAAATTGCGGGACGCCAACAAAACAGAGAGGTGTGACATGCTGACCAAAGGTGTCCACCTCCTCCAAGACAATGCTCTTGTTCACAATGCGCATTTTTCCCAGATTAAACCATACTCCCGCGGCTATGAAATCCTTCCTCATCCCCCTTACTCTCCTGACCACGCACCATCTGACTTCCACCTCTTCCCAACCGTGAACCCTTTTTTGAAGGGAAAGCACTTTTCGGATGATGATGAACTTATTTCCGGGGTAAAGTCTTGACTCCAGGCGCAACCTACTGATTTCTACTGACGAGGTCTTCACAGCTGCATAAACGATGGGAGAAGTGTGTCACCACTGGTGGTGGCTATGTAGAAAAGGACTAATAATTATGCCAAGGTTCGTTTATCCCAGCAATTAGGAAGTCGATCAGAGGAAATCTTTAATGAACACCCCTCGTATATATCTATGTGTGTCTGTGATTTTGTGTCTGTGTTTGTCTCTACATCACCGCTTGGCAACCGGTGTTGGTGTGTTTACGTTCTCGTAACTTAGCGCTTCGGCAAAAAGTAACGATAGAATAAGTACTAAGCTTAAAAACAAACAAGTCCTAGGGTCGATTTATTTGGCAAAAACCCTTCAAGCATGGCCGTAGTCATGATTTCGTTAAGAGCAGCATAGCGTGGAAGACAGCCAGAACTATTACAGCAGGACAATATGTAGAGGCCGAAAGAATCCATAGTGTAACTACAACAGCATTTGTGAAGCTCATAGATCTGGAGGTCAAACCTCGAGGAAACGCCTGTGTGTAGGCAATCGCAGTCAAGCTGAGTGCCAGTGATGATCATGATGATGATGATCATGATCATGATTGACATTACTCCAGCAATGTTTCTATTGACGAATCTACATCGCAACAACTGTAGTGTTAAATTATAAAGTGTGTTCCACAATCCACCGTCTTTTATTCATAATATATATAGACACACACACACACACACATACACACACACACACAGACATGCAGACACACACACACATATTCACACACATATATATAAATACACATACACACACATGCACACATAAATATGTATATATATATATATGTGTGTGTGTGTGTGTGTGTGTGTGTGTGGATATATATATATGTATACATATATATATATATATATAT
>NC_068983.1:97500149-97506187 GCF_001194135.2 Octopus bimaculoides
TATATGATCTCTTTTAGCTTTGATTATTTGAAGTCTTCTTGTTAGGAAGTCGCTAGTTTAAACAAACTTGCAAAACGCTATCTTTGGAATGTACATAACAAAAGTTACGTCTCATTTTCAACTTGAACTAAGTCTTGCATAATGATACTGTTGCGCTTAAAGATTGTATTTGCAACGAGCAATTTAGCTGCTGATTTCCTTTACTTAAAAATCTAGTTCTTGTCCAGATTGTCATTATTGCATATACTCAAAAGCTGTGTCTGCATTGAATCTTTGCGTCTACCGGCATCGCCCGATCTTAGGTGTAGTCTGTCGGTGTCACTGCTTCTGTGGAAGTTTTGAGTTGATGTCAGGATCCTGATGGGAGTTTATCTCTATGAAGCAGATTACCTGTACATAATAATCAAGTATCTCAAATGTTGTATCAACAATGGTATGGCAAATGCATTGTGTGATATTGTCTTCATGCATAAAGGGGGCTCTGATTGCCATATTTCTCGAAGTCTAATGTAATATATTCGGGTAATTCTGCCCTTGTTTACAGCACCTTGGTATGATGTTTTTTCATCAATTCTTTTGTATTTGTGAGCATGTATGTATAATCCTCGATGCTTTGTGTGCCTATACTGAATACACACACACATATATACGCCATATGCACACACACAGAGACACACACACAGACACACACACACATATATATAAAAGATGAGAGAAAGAAAATGGAAGTGCACCTATGACGAATGACAATTGGTTGCACAATATCTCACCTGTGCACGATGATTGCACAGCATCTCACGTATGTACGATGAGTCGAAATGACTGTAGCGGTTTGAATAAAGGGTTTCATGTATTCTATTTTCTGTCTCGCCTTTTTATATAAACCCTACGGTCACAAAGGAATTCTTTAAGTAAATCCAGTGGCCTATAACCTGAATACAGTTGTTGACATCAGGTAGCTGAATATAGTGGATGGACATAAAAACGGCCAACTACAAGGTGTCTATCCGAATATAAAGGTACTACCACTAATATGTATATAGTAGCGTAGACACCGAAACTGAGAGGCTAGAAATTCGTTGTATTTTCTGTTTCGAATGCAGCACTCAGCTCGAACACCAGGATATCTACACTTTCCAACTGGAAACTTGAGGAAAATTGAAATACCTTGTACATCATTGGTAAAAGCAATGTGTGTGTCTTATGAGTCTTATGAATTGCATCATATAACCCAAATAAGAAAACCAAGAATGAATTTTGCATGTCTTATTACTTACATTTGTTTCGGTACCACTTCAACATATGTAAATGATTTTATATGACAATTATGCAATGGTTTGATAGATTCTCTTAGAATAACATTTCATCTGACAAGCATCAAGTGGTGCTTCATCATGCCAGTCTGATGCACTGTCACAATATAATGGAGTGGTATGGACAAGTCGCTAAAGTGGAGGAAGTGAATTAATCTTTACCAAACAGTTGAATGGTGTATTGGCTGTAATTTAGAATGATTGTGCGCACGCGTGCATGTATGTGAGAGAGAGAAAGAGAGTTGAATTCTAATGTTAGCCACATTTGAAAGTAATGAGAATTTTCTGAGGAAGACCTCTGTCCAAAAGGTTAAGCTCTCTTGTCACGGAACTCGTATTCATTATGTAATGGCAAGATAAAATATCAAATGTCAAAATCTTAGAAAACTTATTTTCGTGCAGATGGGTAAGACATGTTGTTCAAATGAAAGATGAACGCATTCCGAAAATTCTTTTGCATAGCTAACAAGTAGAGAGATTTCGCGGTAAAGGAAGACTTACCCTTAGGTTTAGGGATAAGCTGAAGCAATCACTAAAGCCTCTACGGCTTAATCTGACATCTTGGGTAAGTCATTGCCATAACTATGTCTTACCATCATGCAAATTCAAAGTAAGCAGTGTCCCCATTGTGAATTCATTGCAAAATTCACCCCTGGACTCAAATTAAACTCACACCTCCATCGCAAATAGAGCAAGTTCCTTTTATTTTTAAAAGTAGTTCTCTCTCTCTGTTTTCTTAAATCCTCTCCTATATCGAAATCAAACTCTCCTATGTCAAAATCGACGTTATTCGCCATCATATATATCATTCATATATGGCAGTGGGTTAATAATACACTTAAGGTCAACTTTTACTCACTCGCGGCCAGTTTGACGCTTTACTACTAATTCAGATTTAACACAACTTTAATTCGTTTTTTCGCACTATGATGAACCAGTGGTAAGCAACATTTTGACATAAAATGATCGAAATTTAGAAAAAAATTATGATAAAAAATGTAGAGCCAAAAATGTGAGAGTAACGCTTTGAGTCGTAATTTCTGTTATTTCAAAAGCAAACTATATGTAGCTTTAAGTAGTCAAAAACTTGGTAAGAAACGCCTAAAATTGACTCAAAATATTTCAGGTATTTCAAAAGCAAGTCATGCTTTAAGAACCCGATGAGTACAATCTTTTGGAGAAAGCCCCGTTAAACGATGTTAAATAAAAAAAATAGTTATGTAGCTTGAAGTGATAATTTGTTGTTTCCAACTTTATTCACACGAGGCCAATTTAACGCTTTACCATTACTTCAGTTTTTGCTCAATCTTAATTGTTTTTTTTTTTTTGGCACTATGATGGAGCCGTGGTCAGCTGCCTTTTGACACAAAATAATTGAAATTTGGTTCAGTAGAAAAATGTTATGATAAAAAATGTAGGGCCAAAAATATTTATTTTGACTCGTAATTTTTCAGTTATATAAAAGAAAAACTATACTTTAATTATGACTATTCAAAAGAACTCAATGAGTAGAATATTTTGGTGAAGACCTCGTTAAAAGATATTCGATAAAAAAAAGTTATGCAGCTTTAAGTAGCCAAAAATATTGGTGTCAAAAATTGCAAGGCTACAGTAGAATCCCCATTAAGAAGCAACCACAAGAATTTGACCGCAAAGTGTCATTGGAGGCCTACCATATCCAGATTGAGCTATTGGTAGCCACAATGGATGGAATGATGGGAAAAGAGCTACTAGTCTAAGGGGCGCTGCATTAGAGATACTGAGCCAGTTGCCTAAGAAGGACAGCAGCTGTTATTCTTCACTAGTTGAGGTGTTAGACAGAAGATATGGCACTATGTACCTGACTGAAGTTTACAGGGTACGATGGTTGGAATTGTTGGCACTGTGGGGAGCCAGGGTACAAGATGCAAGATTGTTACAGCCTGAAGAGAGAGCAAAGGCTGGGCGGTAGTAAAAATTCACACTTAGGAGAGAGTGTGAGACATGTGGTGAAAAGGAACATCTCAATTTTGACTACCCTACAGCAAAGAAGGATAATAAGAAGGTAACGAAAGACAAAGGAGAGTCGAAAAACTAGAATGGGCTGGTGTCAAGGGGCAACCGCCAGCCGAATATTCCAAAAAAGCCCGAAACCCGAGAAGATGTAAGGAGACTGTAATTGACAGTATACAAGTGGATAGTAGAATTGACGGCCAGAAGTGTCGCCTTCTGATTGATTCGGCCTCGGACTTTTGGGAGACCCGAGATGTTACGACATCGAAAACTACCAGAGTCATCACGGCATTAGTGTGGTGTTACCGGGTACTGTACTGAACTGAGAAGACCGGTTGATGTCCTAACTGAAGTTGCAGGACAAAAGGTCATACTTCCAGTCTACGTGGTGGAGATGGAGTATTTTTGTCACTTAGGTCTGAACTACTTGGCGTTTATGGGGTGTCAAGTGGACTTCTGCTCCATGAAGCTTTGGGTGAAAGGAAAATTAGTCCCTGTCAGGGTGGTAAAGCGGACATTTGCTGGTGGTTTAGGGAAAGCGTTAGGGGTGGCGGTGATCCCACCGAAATTAGAACTACTGCTCCAGTGTAGTAAGAATCACCATATTGGCACAGGAGATCATTGGGCAACCGGCTCGAAGGATGGCGCCAGCGCAGCATAAAGAAATGGAACGTTCTGAAAGAAAGGTCAATACGGAAAAATGTCTACGAGACAAAAGAAATGTTGAGTCAGAATTGCAAAATGTTCGTCAAAACTTTGTAGGAGAGACCAAATTTTCCACGAAGTCAAAGGAAAGCATACACAGCAGTTGCAGGGACGTGATAGGAAAAAACTTGAGCCAGAAAATAGATCTTTTAATGGAATAAAATAGGAAACTAAAAGAGCAAGTGTCCTCACTGAACAGTAACAACAGCCGACTGTCAGAAAGTAAATTTCAGCTGGTCCAGGAAATTAACGAATAGGTTTCTTTCTTCTTTCTCGCCCTTGTAAAGCCTAGCCAGTCTCATGGACTCGGTTTCTCGGTTTCTATGGAGTATGTGTTCCCCCCTGCTGGACGGGACGCTGGTCCATCGCACCATTACTCAAGAAACAGGAAGAAAGAATGAGAGGAAGTTGGGGCGAAAGAGTACACCAGGGATCGTCACCACCCCCTGCCGGAGCCTCGTACAGCTTTAGGTGTTTTCGCTCAATAAACACACACAACGCCCGGTCTCGGAATCGAAACTGCGATCCTCCGTCCGCTGCCCTAACCACTGGGCCATTGCGCCTCCACAACGAATAGGTTTCAAAAAAAAAAAAAAAAAAAATTGACCCGAGAAATTAACAAACTAAAGGCGAATATCTTTCAAAAAAAAAGTCACCCGGAAAATTAACGAACGAAAGGCGATTATTTTACAAAATAAAATAAAAAATAAAAAACGAAAAGGTTGAGTTACAACGCTCTATAAAATATACATACTCTATAAAACTTATAGAGTATGTATAAAATGATGTTAATAATTAGGTAAATGAGTAATTTTTTATCAAACATAACTAGTCAGGGAACCTTTTGATACCGCCTCATATGTACACGTATATCTATATCTATATGTATATCTATATGTATGTGTGTGTGTGTGTATGTGAGTGTGTGTGTGCACGCGCGCGTGTATATATATTTATATATGTATTTGTGTAATATATATATCAGTGTATATATATGTGAGTGTGTGTGCGCGTGTATATATATATATAGACACTCATTTAATTTATTCACATCTGATGATATATTGAAAATGAAACTGTGAGTATATGACGCATAATGAAAGTGTTTTCACAATGAGGTATGTTAGTTAATGAAACGGTTAAATTTGACGATTCAGACACGACTTTACGCCAAAGTCTCATGCACGACTATCAACACTTATACTGCCCTGTGATGACTACTATTTGCACTGGTTAATAGAGAAATGATTTTAAAAGCCTTTTGGTCAAAATATGCGCCAAACAAGTTGTTATTCGATATAAAAAGAGCATTAATGTCGACCTGGTCACCCTGAAAGACTTACTACACAAAGCTTTGGATAAGCTGTGGACGGTCACACTTTTGATTGAAAACCTGATATGGCAAGAATTCGAAGCATTTTGCCCTGGTATTTGATCGACTGCTCCAAGAGACAATAAAATCGTAACGCGAATTTTTTTTTTCAATAAAACTGGATACTTTCTTTATGGAAATCAGAGATTATATAGCTATTTTCTCCAGTAAGCAAAACCACGAGAATAAAACTTTTGATGGAAATAAAAAGCCAATAGAATAGAAGCAGTTTACTTAAGGTGGTTGTAAATAATCTGCTTCTAATACATATATTTATAGAGATATACTTATATATATATATACATATAGATCTACGTGCTTATACCTATTCTTATACTACCACATGCATTATGCACATGCATATTCACAGCTATATGGCGGACAGTCACATCATACGTACACATGCATATACACATTCAAACACATTCACAGGCAAGAGTACACAGACAAACTATTATTTCACTATTTTCTTTCTCTCCAGATAGTAAACACCAATATATATGTATATACATATATACATGCATATACATAGAAAGAGATGGATAAATATATAGACCAAAAATCATATATATATACATATACTTATCTCTTTCTCTCTCTTTCTCTCTCTCTCTCTCTATATATATATATATATATATATATATATATATATATAT
>NC_068983.1:97506518-97507022 GCF_001194135.2 Octopus bimaculoides
TATGCACATAGGAGAACAACCAAAATCGAATCAAAGTGTCCCAGTAAAACATCATAAAACTGCAAGTCCATGTCGAACCATTGTTGTTGTGAGACAATTTCCTCATAGCTGAAGAGCATGTTTTTATCAAGAGATCGTTTCCACTCAACAATCACTTATTGGTTAGCAGAGAATCAAATTCTCACTTTATGGCGTACTTGGAAAGGTTTAAGTTTCTTTCCCCTAATATTTTTGATAATAAACTACACACTTCTTATCTTCTCTTTACATTAACAGTTAGTGTTTTCTTCTTCTTCTTGTTGCTGTTGCTGCTTCCTTAACATTCAGCTTTCGACTCTCGGCTTTCGGCTTTCTCACATTCATTACATTTGTTTTCTAGTATTACATTAACGTATTAGTTGTTATACATACATATGTGTTCATGCGCACACAAAGACACATGCTGCATATACATAAATAATTATGTAAGTGCGTATATGTGTATATATATATATATATATATAT
>NC_068983.1:97507960-97510104 GCF_001194135.2 Octopus bimaculoides
ATATACACACATACATAATTATGTGTGAAAAGAGAACTGTGTGAGAATGTGTATTTTTGTGTGTATATATGCATTATGTATGTGTGTGTGTGTGTGTGTATGTGTCTGTGTGTGTGTGTGTGTGTGTGTGTGTGTGTGTTGAAGTAGTAGCAAGATGAAACGGTAATTACAGGCAGTAAATATCGGTGGATATATTCACTAAAGAAAGTTGGATACATTGACAAAATCTTATTTTCAACGCGGTAAAACATTTGTCAGGGTTATAAATATCGTTTCAACGTATTTTACAGTTATTGCTGAGTGTTTCTAACCTTTGGACAATCATAGATTTTCATTGGGAACGAGCAGTAAAGATTGGGACATTTTTCCTTGTTTCTTTCTAGTTTTTCTCTTTTCTTTCGCTTTGCTTTAGTTATTGTTTTTTGGGGTTTTTTGGGTTTTTTTTAAACACGGCAATGAGATTTAGAGAAAAATAAGACGCATGGAGCATATTGGGAAGATTGGGAAGAAACTAAAAAGAAAACAGAACTTCTGAGATCCTAAATTAGGTTTGTGAGCTTGTAGGAACGTGTATTCAAAGATATATGTGTGTTTGAATGAATATTTTTTTGTGTATATGTGTGTGTGTATGTGTGTAATTCTATGCAGTTGTTATAAGCACAGTGACTTGTGATTCCTTAAGACCTTTTATTATGTTATTCCAATGGTCGCAAAGAAGAAATATGTTAACAAAAAATGTATATAATAAATCCTAGTGTAGTAGCTATAGGAGTTATTTACTATATACTTACTATATCGTTATTCGACGTTGAATCTTCTGCAATTGGCAGTCTGTCTCAGATCTGCAGTTTCAAGCACAAGATTCAAATTTTGAACGAATTTCCAAAGTTTCTACTACCATAACAAATACTTTTGCGTGTTACCGAGAAATTTATAGAGAGCGAAAAACGCTGCTTCTTAGCAAACAGCCCTACACTTGTTTTTAAAAAGAAATCTATATGTCCGTCTATAAGTGCTTGTGAATCGGCGATCGTGTCTACAAGTGATGCCGTGCGCGTGTCTAGCGCGAGAGAAAGTGATACATAAAACGATTATAATAATATTTTTTATTATAATATAAATGACCTTGACATTCTTTTTACTTTACATAAAATATTCTTTAAATTCTACTGTTATTTGTTGTTTGGGTGGAGGCACAATGGCCCAGTGGTTAAGGTAGCGGACTCGTGGTCATAGGATCGCGGTTTCGATCCCCAGACTGGGCGTTGTGAGTGTTTATTGAGCGAAAACACCTAAAGCTCCACAAGGTTCCGGCAGGGGATGGTGGCGAACCCTGCTGTACTCTTTCACCACAACTTTCTCTCACTCTTACTTCCTGTTTCTGTTGTGCCTGTAATTCAAAAGGTCAGCCTTGTCACAGTGTGTCACGCTGAATATCCCCGAGAACTACGTTAAGGGTACACGTGTCTGTGGAGTGCTCAGTCACTTGCACGTGAATTTCATGAGCAGGCTGTTCCGTTGATCGGATCAACTGGAAACCTCGACGTCGCAAGCGACGGAGTGGCAACATTTTATTGTCATTTATTTACGAATATTATAAATTTTATAGGTAAAATATTTTTGTGGGAACGAATTACGATTTATAACATTGCTACTATGGGTAGTTATTGCTCTGCGTTACGAGTTTCGATTTACGAGCGGTTTCCGGGAACAAATTAACTCGCATATTACAGCACTACTGTACTAAAATTACTATATATATATACTAAAATATATATGCTAAAATCATTCCAAGACTACTTTTCAGCTATTGAAAGAAATTCTAATAATATCCAATAGAAACGTAAAGATATAAAAGCTAAATCATACAATAGGATATCCAGATAATGGGTTTATATGACCTTCAATCAATAGCCGTCGATAATACAGACACTAGGAAATAGATTTACAGCATTCCCAAAGCAAATTAATAAAATAATACGAAAAATTAAAATGAAATATTGCGAAAGACGTGTGATTATGTATGTACGTATGTATGTATGTGTGTGTGTGTGTGTGTGTGTGTGTGTGTGTGTGTGTATGTATAAGTATATGTTTGTTTATATACACACGCATATGTACATATGCAGATATATATATATATA
>NC_068983.1:97510206-97512706 GCF_001194135.2 Octopus bimaculoides
ACACACACACACACACACACACACACACACACACACACACACACACACACACACATACATGCACACACATCAGCAGAGACGCATACACATTGTTTTATGCTTTTTATATCAACACTATTGCGGTCATACGCTGCAATGTTATAGGAATCAGCGTGATTGATGAGTTTACGAACAACCGCTATTTTAATTAGATAATTTATAATTAATTATGAAGTATAATTTGTATTAATTTTCTGACATACTAAATCAAAAGTCATGTCATAATTATACCTGTGAGAAAGGCGGGGAAATGGCAAAATCGTTAGCACGCCGTACAAAATGTTTAACGGCATCTCGTCCGTCCCTACGTTCTGAGTTCAAATTCTGCCGAGGTCACTTTTGCCTATCATTCTTTCGGAGTCGATGAAATAAGTACCAGCTACGCACTGGGTCGATATACTCGACTAACCCCCTCCATCAAAATTTCATGCCTTGTACCTATAGTAGAAAGGATTATTATATCTGTGGGAAAGGTCGTAAGCTGCCAGAATTGTTTGCAAGCAGGGCGAAATGCTTAGCAGTATTCGTCCGTCTTTACGTTCTTAGTTCAAATTCCGCCAAGGTCGGCTTTGTTCTTCATCTTTTCATGGTCGATGAAATAAGAACCAACTGAGAACTGGGATTGATGTAATCAACTTACCCCCTTCTTCGAAATAGCTCGCCTTTTGCCAAAATTTGAAATCATTATTATACCTGAGAAAGAAGGCGGTGAGTTGGCAGAATGGTTAGCATACCGGAAAAATGCTTAGCGGCATTTCGTCCGTCTTTACGCTCTGAGTTCAAATTTCAGTGCGATCGATTTTGCCTTTTATCCTTTCGAAGGCCGTCAACATAAGTCCCAGTTGAGCACTGTGGTCCATTTTATCGACTTACCCCTCCCCCGAAATTGCTGGCCTTGTGCCAAAATTTGAAGCCAATAGTTCTTACAATTCAGAAGTGGTGGGGAATTGGCTAAAATACTTTTTGACAATTAAATTACACACTTTTGTTTTCCGAGTTCGAAAACCGTCAAGTTTGTATTTGTCTTGCGTCTTTCCGTGGTAAATAATACAAGAACTAGTCAATTATCGGGATTTATGTAAACAGTTTATTTCGTTGTTTACCTCTACCAAACTCGTGACTTGGTGTCTCAAATAGAATTTTTTATTACACTTGCGAGCCTCCGTATATGTAATGGAATATCGCAGCTTTTATCTTGGTCATCCATAGTTGTATCATATATTGATTACAAATTTTAGCACAAGGCCAGCAATTTGTGGGGAGGGGATAAATCTATTAGATCGACCTCAGTGTTCAACTGTTACTTATTTTACCGACCCAGAAAAGATGAAAGGCAAAGTCGACCTCGACGGAATTTGAACTCACAACGTGGAAACAGAGGAAATACTGCTAAGCATTTTGCCCGGCGCGGTAACGATTCTGCCAGCTCTCCGCCTTCGTTGTGTCATACATAAGTTTCACACGTTGGCACAAGTGTAGCAATTTCGTGGGAGGAAGTCAGTCGACTACATCAACCCCAGTACTCAACTGGTATCTATTTTATCGGTCCCGAAAGGACGACCGGCAAGGTCGAGCTTTGAACTCAGAAAGTTAAGCCAGAAGAAAAGCGTTTAGCCCGCGTGCTAACGATTCTGTCAGCTCGCCACCTTAGATGCACTACACATTAATGTCCTCACCTGTCCCCGTTGGTGATATAAACAAGAGTTCATTTTGCAAGAACCAATATGGGAGATTCTCTCATGATAATACCCCAGTATAGTTTGTCCTAACAGAACATCTACGTTTAAGTAGGTATAAATATAGAAGTCATAGTCAGTCAAATAAAATCATCCGAGAATTGTCATAAGAAATTGCCACGGCTATGGTGTTGTTTGGCCCCAGATCATGCTTCATCCAGAATACCTATGACTAAATGTGATCAAGCTGTTTCGTATTTTATTGAACAATATATTGAATAACTACAATTGGTGTATCTAGTGTAGTTAATATACATTTCTTTTCTCTCTTTAATTTTCATGTCAGTTGCGGTGCGATATGAGAGATTTAGCTTCTATATTTAGCAAGTAAAATCTAGCCATGCAATAAAATAACAAGATAATGAGGTCATGTGACCTCAAATCGATAGAAATCGATAATACAGCCATTGGGAAATATATTCACTACACTCCAATAACAACAAAAAAATAATGATAGAATATGAGTTAGAGAGAGAGTTCCATTACCGCACGCTACCACTGTGCAGTCCCACAGGAAACCACCTCTCTAAGATACTGTAGGTAGTAGTTTTCCTATGAGATTTGGAGGAGAGGTACGGTCGAAGACTTTATCAAAAGCAACCACACTGTTTTAACTAATTTTTCCGAAGGCGAGAGTTCACTTATATGTCAGTTTCAAGGAAGTCGTAGAAATAGTTATTAAGGGGTTTTATAGATTCAAGGTTATTGGAGGGGGCCTTTGAGTT
>NC_068983.1:97514318-97527288 GCF_001194135.2 Octopus bimaculoides
AGGATAATGACAAAAGGTCGAAAGTATTTTGGGAGAGTGAAGGAAGAATCAGATATAATTACAGGTAGACAATGAGAGTCATAAAACTGAAGACTTTACTGTGGAACCTGTGGAGGACTTGGAGGAAGCGGTCTTTTAACGAAATTAATCACAAATACGAAATTTTACTGCCATGCAAAGCACAGTTTCTCTTTTGCACGATGTCTCAGTGAAGCATGTGCGAAACACACACGCGAAATCAACACCGGAAACTTTACAAATTATACAATATAAAGGGAACAAAACCCTAATTTCATAAATTGAGTAATTACGCATACACTTGAATGTCTACACATATATTTTAATACACATTGGACTATACATACATCCCAATGTTTACAAAACTACGTGAAATCTACAGGACACACATTCACGCATATGGAAACACTTCATGAACAATTCATAACTTTAAAGACACAAAAAAACATATGCCCGGAGATAAATCTATCAAAAAAAAATAATAATACAGACGAATACAGATCTGTTAGCCTTAAGAAGCTACGTTACGAGCAATATTACAAGAAGAGAACTCGGAGACAGTGTTGTGTCAAAAACAACCCTAAACAGACAGAACTGACCCTAATGTCAACGTCCAAGCTCGTCATACCTCATTGATAACAAAGCAAAATAAAAACCAAATTGGTCATCGACCGGAACAACAAAGACCAGGCACTCGAATGATGAAACAGATTCAATTCGAAAAATCAGTTACTGGTTCACATCTTCCCGAAACACAGAAGCTGGAAGTACCCCACAACCGGAATATTCCAACAGATGGCCATCCATGCTCGTCATCAAATAACCAAAAGAAAATGAATGAAAAATGGTCTAGGTGAGATAATAAAGAAGTTGTTACGGTCTTCTACCATGCCATATATTTCCCCATAAATAAATCTAATACTGTACAAACCTACTTAAACTGGAATCAGAAACACCTTGAAGTAAGACCCTACATAGACAGTAACAAACTTGCCAACAACAGAAGAAACATTATGAAAAAGAAATTACTAACACAATTAGAGATTGACCAAACTAAACAATCAGTAAGGGATAAAAGGAACGAAGCTGCAGCTCTAGAAGATACTACGGAGGAAATAATTATAGACTAGCCCAAGGCTGTTGAAAATGCAATAATCATTGAAAGAGTTAATATAACTGACAAGCAAAGTGGAATACTCTCTGAACCAACCATAAACACTAAGGCAAATAGATGAAGAAAGTCACACAGAAATTCACCCAACAGAACTACATGATCTAAAAAATCAAATCCTGATTGAATGGCTGGAAATTAAAGAAACTAGTATGAATGAATACGACACTCTCAAAAATTCGCAATTCTAACCAAAACCTGAAAATACTTGATAAAATCCGCCTTGCATTTAAGGATGTAATTTCAACTAATGATGTTGATATTACAGATCTTAACCACCTGTACTATGCATTCCCGAAAATCTCAACGATTCTATGTGGTGAAAAGATTGCAAAACGACAACATTCCCACAGAAGCCTTCTTGGCAAGAACGCATTCAACAACAAATTAATCTACTTAGGTCTGACAGAGAATGTTTAAAGACTATCAAACTAACAAAAACCTGAAAATTAACGAAAAAATATATGAAAACCATATTTGACATCGATAGCACCATAGAAACCATCAAACAAAATATATGTCCTAAAGCTGCCCGCATAGCAAGGTATGAAAAGTGCGTTAGATTCTTCAAGGACAACAACATATTCAAAAATAACCCGAAATTTTTTTTACAGGAAGATAGGGAAAATACCAGTTATAGTAAAGACTGTCCAATCAAAAGAAGTGCAGGAATTTTGGAATAAGATTTGGTCAGAAGAATATCTACAGACGTAGACTCCTTAGAAGAGCAAAAATGGGGACGTATCACGGTAGAAGATGTAAGATCTGCTCTCAGGAAGTCAAGCAAATGGAAGTCTCCAGGAAAGGGTAAAATTCATGACTTCTGGTTGAATGCCTTCCCAGAGAGCCATGAACTGCTAACAAAACTTTACAACAATGTTTTTCTATAGCTTAGTATAATTCCCTCTTGGCTAGTGAATGGTGTAACATTCCTACTTCCAAAAAACGAAGAAAAAAATGAACCAAAAGATTATAGACCCATAACCTGCTCAGCAACAATGAATAAAATGTTAACATCTGTCTTGATTGAACTACCTATATATTTTTTTTTAATGAAAGTGGCATATTCCCTAATGAGCAAAAAGGATGTAAACGTGGGTCCTAATGTTATAAAGATCAGCTACTCATCAACAAGATAATCTTGGAAGATTGTCACAAAAGACACAAAACCTTGTCGATAGCCTGGATAATCTAAAAAAAAGTTTTCGATAGTCTACCACATAGCTGGATTAAGAAATGTCTGGAAATGTATAAAACAGCAACTATTCTGCGAAACTTTTTGTCTGTAAGTATGAGATCATGGAGAACCACGCTGACTTTAAGCAGTGACAATGAATCTCTTAATGCTGAAGATGTAAGAATTTCCTGTGGAATTTTCCAGGGTGACTCTAATCACCACTCCTCTTTTGTCTATCTTTAATACACTTCTCACAATTGCTCAATGATGTACAATACGGTTACAAAATGTTTGATAAAAATATAAATAATTTCATTTACATGGATGATTTAAATCTCTTTGCAAAATATGACCAACAACTACAGGGCTTACTAGTGATTGTTAAACAATTCAGTGATGATATCTGAATGCAATTTGGCCTCGATAAATATGCAAAAATTACGTTTATCAAAGGAAAAATGACAGAAACAGCCAACGTTAAGCTTCATCAGCAGAATGTCATAAAGGAATTAGAGCCAGCGAAAGCAACAAATACCTTAGGGTATTTGAAGGGGACGGAATCAAACATTCAGTGATGCGGAAAATATCAGGCGAGAATGTTATTGCAGGGTGAGAGCAATACTCAAGACAGAGCTGAATGCAAGAAGCGATCAATACTTTAGCCATAGCAGTCGTGACTTACAGTTTCAATATCATTAATTGGTCAATTACTGAAAAATGTAATCTTGACAGAAAAATACGAAAATTGCTGACTATGCATAGAATGCACCACCCAAAGGCAGATATAGAACGACTTTATCTGTCAAGAAAAGCGGGAGACCGTGGACTTTACAACTGGAATTAACATTGAAGGTTGCCACAAATTGACCTAGACACCCACCTGAAAAACTCTGATGACTGGATGTTAAAACTTGTCTCAAAATATGAAAACACGAAAGCATCATACTCAGTAACAAAACAGGCAAAGGAATATCTAAGTGAATTCCAAATACAACAAATTCCAGAATTAGACGTACTGGAAACAAGCACAGAAAAAGCTAAGCATATGAAAACCCATGATAAAACTGTTGACTTAGATATCTTTACTGATAAATGGCAAGAAAAACCTCTCAGCTAATAATGCTGATGTTAACAAAGCCCCTACCCATCAACGGTTAGTGTCTTCTGGCTTAAAATCAAAAACAGAAGGGTTTATCATAGCAGTCCAAGATCAATGCCTACCTGCATATTAAAGAACGGCAGTAGCCCAACATGTCGTGTATGTCAACAACAAAATGAAACCATTGATCACGTCTCTATGTGCAGTTTTCTTGCGCCTACAGAGTATCTCAACAGGCATGATAGAGCTGCACAGAATATTCACTGGGTAATTTGAAAAAAACCTGGATCTGCTCCATGATAAAAACTGGTGGGAACACAAAGCGCCTCTAGTGCTTGAAAATAATTCACGTCTCACTCCTCTGGAATTGCACCATTCAAACTGACAGAAAGATAGATGCGAATAGGCCAGACATTATATTGAAAGACTTGAGACAAAAACCATGCCTCCTCATTGATATGACTGTCCAAATCGCTATAAATGTATCTGTCAGGACCTACCAAAAACTGAGCAAATATAAAGATCTTGAAATAGAAATTGGCAAAATGTGGAACCACAAGACTAAAACAATGCCTGTTGTCATAGGTGTCCTAGGAATGATAGCAAAAGGGGCTGATTGCTACCTAGATCAGATACCAGGAAATCCCAAAATGGCAGAAATTCAAAAGCTAATGTTCATGGGAACCGCCCATATCCTACGTAAAATACTGTCTATGTAATCCCAAATTTTAAAACAAACTCATAATTTTCTTATGTTTTCTTAAACATTCTCTAGAACAATACGATGTACAAAACCAAATATTTGACACCCTAGGCATAACACCAACATGAACTTCTAACTTGTTGTTTCTTGAGGACTTTGGGTGAGACTTGGAGCCAACTTGTGCAAATACAAAGCAAAAGTCAACCATATAATAATAATAATAATAATAATAATAATAATAATAATAATAATAATAATAATAATGATAATAATAACATTAGCTCAGGGCTAAAAGCAGAGAGTGAAGGTTTCATATTAGCTGCTCAAGACCAATGCTTATTAACCCGGAACTACCAAGCCAATGTGATAAAAAATGGAGCTGACCCACAATGCCGATTCTGTAACGATGAAATTAAAACTATAAACCACTTAATTTCAGGGTGTAGACTCTTAGCCCCTGTAGAATATAAAGCAAGACATGACAGAGACGGCCAGTATTTACACTGGTCAATATGTCGGCATTATAAAATCAAAACCGCTGATAAATGGTATAAACACCATCTTGAAGCTGTGACTGAGGGAGAAAATGTATCGATTCTCTGGGACTTCCCCGTACATACCGACAAAAGTATAAAAGCTAATAAACCGGATATTATTAAAGATCAGACAAAAAAGGTGTGTTTATTAATTGACATGAGCATTCCTTGCGATCACAATATAGCGACGAAAGAATTTGACAAGATCGGTAAATATAAAAACTTGCTAATAGAAATTGAAAAAATGTAGCATGTCAAGACGACTACCGTACCAGTGATTGTAGGATCTCTAGGAATGATAAAAAAAGGTACTGAAACCTATTTGAAAACGATACCAGGCCTACCATTCCTGCAGGAAGTGCAAAAAATCGTGTTAACTGGAACGACTCATGTACTGAGAAGAGCATTATCGCTGTGAAAACAACATCCATTCATGAATTTATTTATTTATTAATTTTTTTTGAATACATATTTTACCTGTGAATTTGCGTGTGTAAATTGGGAATGCATACAATGAGCTTCTCTGCCCTAGGTGTATTCAGCTTTTACCGAAGTACCTGCCCGAATGATGTTTATAGTGATCAAATGTGTGTGCTGTACATTAGCTCACTCTCGCCATCAAACCGATGTTGTATAAACAAGCGCACAAGTGTGTCATACGTCAGATGTTGAAATGATCACAGAGCAACGTGAGATGAAGTGTTTTGCCCAAGAACACAACGCACCACCTGGTTTGGGAACTAAAACCACGATCGTGAGATCGTGAGTGCAACACCTAAAGCACTAGGCCATGCGTGTTGTAAATCATATTTTCCGAATTTCATTAACAATTTCGTTCCCATCAGGATTTTCTCTGAATTAAGTTCCGATCTGTTATATCTTAGCTGTCAATCAATCACATCTAACTGCAAACTGATAGAATGAAAAAAGTATAAATCCTGTATATAAAAAAAAAAAAAAAATGTGTACCGTGATGAGATATAAGCAAACAAGCTATTGAGAGGTGCAGTTAATAGTAATAACTATATGAGAATTATACCTAATATGAGGTACTTATGTATCTCGCGATGCATATAAGTCAGTTTAAAGAAATCTCATCCTCCTACAGTGTATCACTTTCGCATACGCGACAATGAAGACTTCAGTGAAGATGCAAAAATCAAAGAGGTAACGAGGCGCCTTTTTTTTTCTGTTTTTGGCTTTTTATCATGCATCTCTTTTGTTGTCTTCATTTATTTCGATTATTTAGTTACGAAAATTATTCACTTATTTTTTATAAGCCAATGCCTGGGTGGGAGGAGAGAAATGTGTAAAATCTAGTTTGCTAATGACATCAGATTTCCGTGAAGTTTGTCAGGACCTTTTAGTTAAGAAGTCAGTTGAGTAATATCGTCCCGGGGTCATGGGGTCGGCGTTTTGAAAGAGGGCGGGCATTGAAAGAAAGAGAAAATAGGATGGAATGAAAGAAACGGTGTGAAATAAAGGGTTAGGTGTGGTCGGGCTAGATGCCTCAGTTGTCAGAAGTTCATTCCCGTTGTTTTTACGTCAACAGCAATAATCTTTCTTCCTTGACTGCACTAATGGATAGAGAAAAACATAGGATATTGAAGTAGAATGTTAGCTGCAGATGAGACAGGGCAGTGGATAGGAGGACAGTTGGAAGGAAGGAAAGTAGGGAGAGATGGGAATGGATGAGTAGGAAAGAGAGAAGGTGTGGGTGAAAGATGAAGGTGGATGGGTGGAGACAACGGAAAGGTACTGGAAGACAGGAGTAAAAAAAGAATGAAATGAATAAAGGGGGAAAAGTGTAAAAAACGAAAGAAATAAAACAGAGAGAAGCGAAAGAACAAAAACAAAACAGGGTGGAAAATAAAAACATGATAGAAAGAAAGAAAACAAGGAGGGGAAAGAAGAAAAGAAACCAAGAAGGCACGAAGAGAGAAAGAAGCTGAAGAAGGAAGAAAGGTGAAAATAGTTCTTAAAAAAGGCAAAACGGGTAGGTATGTTGGGGATGAGGTTCGTATAGGTTAGTTAGAGGTTGGTGAGTAGATGGTAAAGTAAGAGAAGCGGTAGATATAAAAATGAGAGGAGGAGGCGGAGGAGAAATGAAATTAAAGTGAAAGTATGAATTGGTTAAGGTGGAGTAGTGGGGTTTGTAAAAAGTATTTGAATTATAAATTTAATTTTTGCCCTGTTTTCTTTTTCGTTCAAGTGCTGCTGGTAGAATTGGCATGGTCTTTGTAGCACCAACGTTGAGTATGTATGCGGTTGTTCGTTGCGAAGATTATAGTAGCACATTGCTGGTGATGTTTGTGCGATTGTGGTTGTGGTTGTAGTGGTGTTGGTGGTATACTAATGCTAGAGTGAGTGGCGGTAGGTGGAGGTCAGTGGTCATAGTAATGGTACCGTGGATGGTTATGTTGTAGAGACGATTAGATTGCTGGCAGTGAAGAGTTTGTCATGATGAGTGAGGAACACAGCGTTAGTGTGGTTTAGTGCCGACCTAAGGTTAAACAACAGTGACAATAACAGCAGCAGAAGCAGCAATAACAACAACATCGACAATAAATACAACACTACTACAACTAATGATAACAACAATAATAATAATAATAATAATAATAATAATAATAATAATAATAATAATAATAATAATAATAATAATAATAATGATAAATAATAATAATAATAATAAAAATATTCAGACAAATACATAACAAAAACACCAGGACTTGCAAATATATATAACATACAGAAGATTGCACTACTGGGCACTGCACACATCCTACGCAAAACACTTTCAATACAGTAACAATAAGAGCATCACAGCAAACCACAGCACATACCCAAGGCACACAGAGCTGCGCTCGGTAGTGAAGTGAAAGCACGTTATAAAAATAAAACTACTTAACAATAATAATAATAATAATAATAGCCCTTTCTACTGGAGGCACAAGGCCTGAAATTTGGCGGGAGGTGACTAGTCGATTACATCGACCCTAGCTTTTCACTGGTACTTAATTTATCGTCCCCGAAAGGAAGAAAAGCAAAGTCGACCTCGGCTGAATTTGAACTCAGAACGTAGCGACAGACGAAATACCGCTAAGCATTTCGTCCGGCATACTAACTATACTACCAGCTCACCGCCCTATAATGATAATAATAATAATAATAATAATAATAATAATAATAATAATCCTTTCTACTAAGGGCATAAGGCCTGAAATTTGGTGGGAGGGGACTAGTCGATGACATTGACACCAGTGTTCTACTGGTATTTGATTTATCGACCCCGAAAGGATGAAAGGCGAAGTCGGCGGAATTTGTGGCTGTGTGCTAAGAAGTTTCCTTCCTGTCCACATGGCTCCCGGGTTCAGTCACAGCGATAAAAAAGTAGTAGCAGTAGCAGCAGCAGCAGTGATGGTAATAGCAGTAATAGTCGTTGTTGTTTTATGTTGTTTTATGTTGTTGCTGTTTGTTGTTGTTTTGCGCTAGGGTGTTACTGAACATGTTTAAATGTAATCTAAGTATTATTTGAGTGAAATGTAGTTACTGCTTTTAGATCGGTCAGCGACTAGGTTAGTCCGTGTACAAGACAGCATTAAGATGGCGTTTCAGAGATTGTATTTATTCGCAATGTTTTTTGCCATGGAGATGACGACGACGACGACGATGATGATGATGATGATGGTAAAGGTGATGATGATGGTAAAGGTGATGATGATGAGATTGTTGAAGGTGGCGATATTGATGATGAGGATGATGATGAATGTTATTGTTGTTGTTGTTGTTGATGATGATGATGATGATGATGAAATGTCTAGAAGTAGTGATGTACATTTTGATTGTGGTTGTGGTGGTGGTGATGATAATAGTGTTGGTGCTCGTGATAGTTGTGGTGTTGACGGCGGGGGTGTTTTCAGCCGCAATCGTGATGCTACGGGTAAAGGTAATTATCGTCGTCATCATCATCATCATCATCATCATCATTATTATCATTATTATTGTTATTATTATTTTGAGGTGGTAGGAGTAGTAGTTATGATGATGGTAGTTTTGGTGGTGGTGGTGGTGGTGGTGGCGGTAGAGGTATTGGTGTACCATCAAAGTCTGGCAGGTCGTGTCAATTCGAATTAACGGCGAAGGTGGATGTATAAAAGAGGTGGGGAAGCGATGAGGTAGGCGTAGAGTAGAAGAGCAAGAGAAATCGTGTGGTATGGAAATGAAGAGAGGTGAAAGTGGAGAGCTATGCGATAAGGAAGATTTTGATAAAAGAAGAGAGATGGAGAAACATGTATAAGAGAGAGAGAGAGAGGTAGAGAAGGAAAAGAAAAGACAAAGAATTGGTGATTGAATGTAATGGTGAGCAGAATATAAGGTTAAGTATGAGAAGGAAGGGAGAAAGGAACAATAAATGGATAGAGAATATGAATAGAGAGATAGAGATAGAGATAAATAGATAGAGAGATAGATAGATCAGCCTACTAAAAAATATAGCATCCAGCTCTCCTTCAAATAACACTATCGCTTTCAATAGAGTACGTTTGGAAGTGAAAGTAGACGTGGCCCTTTGAAAGTGAAAGTAGACGTGGCCCTTTGGAAGTGAAAGTAGACGTAGCCCGTTGGAAGTGAAAGCAGACGTGGCCCATTGGAAGTGAAAGTAGACGGGGTAAACGTTGTTGTGGTGATAGTGGCGGTGTTGACGTAACATTATTTATTGATTTCTTATCCAAGTTCAACCACTCAGGTCGGAGGAAGGGAGCAGTATATGACTGGTACTTTCTTTTATTATCACTAGGAAGTTGAAAGGACAACTTGACACAGACAAGGTTTGAATTCAGAAGGCAAAGGAACGTTACTAATTATATTATTGGGCTGTCACATAAATTTGTTCGTTTTTTTTCTACAATTATTATTTTAATCCTTTCCAATATTATTCGAATTAATATGAAAATTATTTTTATCGTAATGTTTTATGTTTTTCATTATTTTTTAGCACTTATTCTTTCTATGCAATTTATGTTCGTCATTTTTGAAATTGAATAAATTTTACTTCTTTTCTGAGATATAACGATGGAGTTCTACGTAGAAAAAATGACCAGTTAAGCTTCAAAAGCTGTCAAGGCCGCTCGAGACATTTGTGCTGTGTATGAAGAACGTGTTATAACAGAAAGAACTGCACAGAAATGGTTTTCCTGCTTCAACGAGGACAACTTCGACTTCACAAGCTTTCTACGTTCCGCTCAGTTCAATGAGAATCGATTGCTCGTGCTCATCTACGAGGATCCGCTCCAAATCCACAAGGGAAGTGACCTAGCAGATGGGATGCTTTCATGAAACCTTAGCCTGTCAACTTCATGTGATGGATAAGGTCCAAACTAGCACAACAACGCTTGCTCTTATGTTGCTAATTTGACCAAAATATTACTCAAGAACTCCGGTTGGAAGTTCTGCCATACCTAACATATTATCCTGAAATTTCTAGCTAGAGCATTATGTTTCTTGTCAAGAATACATTGCATACTGTCTCGCAATTCCACTAACGTAAAATATATCACGTTAATATAACTGTCAATGTTTCTATACTCTCAATGGATTTGAAAAACAGAAAGCAAGAATCTTAGTTGGTGTACAATTACCATTCAAAATATCTGTTGGTCGTTATACTCTCAATAGTGGTACAACACTTAATATCGAATGATTCAGTCTATGTAGCTATTGGTAGGTGCCGCAATGATATGTATCTAATGGAATAAATAAGTCTATCTGTTAATAATTTACAAATACAGATATCCATACGTTACATCTGTTTCGACTTTATGTCGGTCTCAGCGAGCATATTGAAAGATATAGAAAATTTTTAAAAACATATATAATAAAATGCTGAAATGGAAAATCAGACAAGATACAGGTGAAAATGTGAACAGACCATTTATTAAAACAGATAATAGCTAATAAATTGATTTAGATGATTTTTTTCTTTCGTGTTACGTTGTTACTCGAGTTAAGTCGCATGTTTTGAAATCAATTACCGACATAAGTTGATGTATGCCGATATATAGTTATTTTGAAATACTGAGTTCCAATTCCGCCGCAAATGTAGATTGGACAGGAATGAACCTCAGTTGCTTTGCTCTAGATAAATGCTAAAATTCTTCAGTCGAATGGATTATGGGCCATACCATAAGCAAAAAAGAAAAAGGAAAAAAAAACAACTTAGATTTGTGTTTAAATGATATGATATATTTGAACTCAAGAAAATATGTTTCTCCGGTGGAAAATATAAACGCATCTCGAAACGTAAATATAAACACGTAGTGTATTAAAAACGCACTTATACACAGGACTCACATACGCACGCACACACACACACACACACACACACACACACACACACACACACACACACACTCACGCATATTCACGCACGCACACACACACAATTTCAAACGAATATATATATGCATATGTAAATGTGTATTTGTGCACATTTGCAGAAATGTATGTACAGAATATTTAGGTATTTCCATTGACAATAAATAATGTTAAATTGTAGTTTTGAATATTAAAGTTACAGGCCTCTAACTCACTCTCCACAACGAAACCTGATCCTTTAGATTAAGGTACAATTACCCTTGTTAATGTTTTAGTGTGTCAGCTTTCATATGAAGAAGTCAACAAGGAAATTCTACAGAAAGAATGGCCGAATTACCTGATAATATAACATTTGGAGAAGATTCGAATAGCATTTACAAGCCACCATGGTATTCTCACATTTGTGTTTGAAACACCACATCTATCATCTGCCGAGTCAAAGTGTAGCTATCAATTCAAGAGAAGAAGCAAAGGAGCACCTATCATCTCGTTAAAGCTCACAGAAGCATAGTTTCGTTCATCGAAGGCTGCTTAGAGACAGATTTATCGTGATGGCACACTATCACGAAACCATAAATATCTGCATGAGAGACGAATGATGAGAGATGCAGTCATTCTTTATCGAAGCAAACCTCATAAAAACAATGGAATATATTCGTCAGATGGAGAGGAAAGATGTAACTAAAGAATTTTGGCTCTTTCTCTAAAGTAAAGAACTTATTTAGATTAGAATCTATTCTTTCATTCATTGATTTTATTTCAGGAAAATATTTTCGACATTTTTTTAAACAAATACTAACGTTAGTATTTTCACTGCTAAATTACGAAAACATTTGTTACAGTTACAACAGATCTGTAGAAATAAGGGAATTCACTCCAGGTCTCACAGTTTGAAGGATCGCCAATATTCCAATATCCACCAAAACCTTGAAAGAAATAGAAAATCAGGTAACTACATATGATATAGAGATAATTATATATCTTGTTAATGTAGAATAGTGATTTTGTGTAGACAAGAATATACTGGACAAACGAGAATATAAAGGACAGTATACAGTTTTATTTACTATTTCACTACATCAATAATTGAACTCCAGTCTGGGTAGATTTTATTAACGTTGAATGCGGTTTTCATTAAATAATTAGCTGTTAAAGAGGTCAAATTGTGCTGCTAATTCGCGATAGAATCACTCCCAGAGGAAAATAGTCTTGTGTCTAGAGAAAATGTTTACACTTGTATGCATCTTTATTATAGATAAATTTTTCCAAGTCTTTACCTTCTGAATCGAAAACGCGACGAAATCAACTTCACATTTCATTCTTTACTGTCAGGTTTGTATCTTCATTGTAAGATTTGACTTTGGAGCATATATTTTTTCTTGTACAAATCTTCTGTTAGATTTGGAAGCAAAAATCCTATGTATTAGAAATTTGGTTTGCTAATAATATATATATACATACATACATATACATAGACATACATACATACATACATACATACATATATTTTAGATAACTGCTTCGATCATCAGGGAGAGTCAGAAGAGGTTAGATTTTGCTTACTTTATGCACTATACGCTGGATATATAATTTACTTTATACACTATTCTCTGGACATCTAATAATCTTCTTTAACACCGTTTTCAACCGAACCCTTATTAGTAAGTAGGACTATATCTTTCAATATGTTTATATATTTCTCATATTTTTATAGATCTGCATAATTTCTCGTACATAAATGTCTATTATAGTTTTTATATTTTTGGTGTATATGTAATTTTGAAATTTTTAGTATTGTTTCGATATTGAACTTTTTGATGAGAGATGCATTAAATATATTATAATACTCTTTTTGGATCGGTTTATATTGCAATGCTTTTAAATTGTCGAA
>NC_068983.1:97527298-97528429 GCF_001194135.2 Octopus bimaculoides
GTGTGTGTGTGTGTGTGTGTGTGTGCAAACAAACAAAAATACCCTGTTGTTGATGTTGAAATTCCAGTGAAAGTGCCTTGGATCTAGGTTAGAAACCGGTTCTTTCTTTGTTGGCAAGAAATTTTGAAATATATGACAAACATACGAGTACTGGTGGGATATCCCAGTGAAAACCTCAATAAAATATAAACATAATATACTTGACAGTGATTTAGGACAGAGGAGAGAAACTGTGGAGAGAAACTGTGGAGAGAAACTGTGGAGAGAAACTGTGCGAAGCGGATGTTAATAAAAAAGCTAAAGCTCAGCGAAAAAGAAACGCACAGCTATTGAAAAATTTACAGTTACTCTACACAAATTAGAAGTTCAGGTTTATACCTGTAATTATTGAGGTACTGAGGATATGTAACACACTTCCTAATTGCCAATCTTGAGAAATCAGGCTTCTCAAGACCAGGAAGGAATAAGCTGATTCGAAAACTACAGGTCCAAGTCACCGCTGGAACTGTGAATCTTTGGATCTAGGTTAGAAACCGGTTCTTTCTCTATTAGCAAGAGATCTTGAAATAAAACTGAATTATGACATGCAGGTATGCAAGTGATTCTTCAAGTGTCTCTGTTCGTATGTTTATACCTTATGTATACGTATAACATAAACTAATGGGTTTCTTCTATTGTGTTTATAACGAAAAAACTAGTACGTTCTATGTGTACATATGTAAATGCATATTTGTGAGAGTGTGTATGTATGTATGTATGTATGTATGCATGTATGTATTATGTGTGTGTGTGTGTGTGTGTGTGTGTGTGTGTGTGCATCCATAGGCGCAACGGTGGCTGTGTGGTAAGAAGGTTGCTAACCACATGGTTCCGAGCTCAATCCCACCGCGTGGCACCTTGGGCAAGTGTCTTCTACTATAACCTCGGACCGACCAAAGCTTTGTGAGTGAATTTGGTACACGGAAACAGAAAGAAGCCCGTCGTATGTGTGTGTGAGCGAGAGAGAGAGAGTGTGTGTGTGTGTGTGAGAGAGAGAGAGAGAGAGAGAAAGAGAGAGTGTGTGTGCATATATATATATATATATATGTGTGTGTATATGTATATATATGTGTGTGTATATGTATATATATG
>NC_068983.1:97528537-97532148 GCF_001194135.2 Octopus bimaculoides
TATATATATATATATATATATATGTATATATTTATGAGTGTGACTTTGTGTATGGGGAGAATCATATTGCTTTAACATCTAATGCCGTTTAAGGCGGTGAACTGGCAGAAGCGGTGTCATGCTTAGCAGTATGTCGTCCGTTTTTTATGTTCTGAGTTCAAATTCCACCGTGGTCGGTTTTACTTTTCATCCTTTCGGGGTCGATGAATTAAGAACAAGTTACGTACTGGGGTCGATCTAATCGACTGGCGCCTTCCTCAAAAATTTCGGGCCTTGTGCTTAGAGTTGAAAGCAATATCTAACATACTCACTGGTTCAATTCCCACTCATTTATTTATTATTTTTTGTGTGTGTGTCTTCCAAAAATTTTCGTTTCTCTTGAAACCTTGTCAATGCATGTCTACTCTGTCGGTTATCGGAACTGCCTTCCTTTTGTCTGGTTTAGACTCTATTGCCTACGTGTGTGTGCGCGCCAGCGTGCATGTATGCTTGCGTATGCAAATACGTATGTATGCATGTATGTATGTATACGCATGCGTGCGTGTATGTATGTATGCATGTGTGTACCTACGGTTGTATGTATTCTGCGTATTTATGTTTGTGTGTGCATATGTACACAGGCGCGCATGCACACACACACACACACACACACACACACACGCGCGCGCGCGCACACACACACGCACACACACACACACACACACGGCTTAATATGGCTAATATTATGCAGAAAGCGACCAGAAATTTTATGACTTTAGGAAGAACAGTCATAACAACACGTGGACATTCAATTCTCTTGATAAACTAACTAAATATTATAATAACTTGTGTAAGGAAGGAATTCTGTTCCATTTATCACCCACCATTTCATTTCTTTTCTCACTATTTCCATTTCTTTCCCTCCCCGTTCTCTCTCTCTCTCTCCTCTTTCTCTCTCTCTCTCCCCTCGTCTCTCTCTCCCCTCGTCTCTCTCTCCCCCTCTCTCTCTATATCTTCGGTCTCTCTTTCTTTCTCTCTTTAACAACATGTTCCTCTTTTTTCTCTCTTAATCTCCACTTCATCTCTCCCGCCATTTCCTCTATAGTGCTATAATGGTCCTGACGTTGTTCCCGGTGGATCTAAACCACTCTAAGACCAGTCATCCTTGGCTAGCCCTCACTCTTCTCTACCTGTCATGACAGCTTTGTACGGAATTAGATTTTATCGCTTGATAACTACTGTCATTTTTGTTCTCGACTTGTTCCGCTTGACCAGTTCAAATCGACCACAAACGCCACCTTGAAGCGGCCGTCAGAGCATTTGTTCATTCAGCCAGTAGACATGACAGTGATTTGCATATCCGGCTGCTAACTTGTGTGTTTTGATGGATGTCGCTTTTATACAGCAGGTTTTTGATTAGAACAGTAATGGCGTCTGTAATCACGACATCTGAACACACTAACATCTCCTTTCTCGCACACCCAATCTCCCTCTCTCTTTTAAGTAGTGTTCTCTCTTTTCCTGTCACGATTTCTCGATCTCTCTTCTCTCTTCCTGTCTCTGTCGATATCTCTCCGTGTTTTTCTCTTTCTCTTTCTCTCTTTGTCTCCTACACTTGTTTTCTATTTATTCTCCATGTCTTTTCTGTCTATCACCTGAATTCTTTCTCTTTATCTCTGTCTCTCCCTCTCTGTCTAACTATCTCCATCTCTCTTACACTCGCATACACTCAGACAATTCCTATTATCTCAGCCTTACCATCTCCCGTTTATCTCCCTCACTTACTCCTTTCTCTTCTTTTTTTTCTCCTGATTTCTTATTCTTTCCTCCTTTTTCATTTTATCTTATACTTTTCAATATTCTCTTACGCACATTCTCTCTCTCTCTTTCTCTGTCGTCCTCTCCTTCTCGCTCTCACTCGCTTTAGTGAACGTTCATCAATTCTATTTTAGAACATGATTCTTTGTCTTATTTAATTTTCTTGCCTTTTGTTCTTGTTACTATTATTACTGTGGCCATTAAAACAATGCATCATCATCATCATCATCATCGGCTTCTTTTTCTCCTCCCCTCCTCCTCCTTCTTCTTCTCCTCCATCTTCTTCTTCTCTCTTCCTCTCCTCCTCCTCCTCCTCCTACGTCTTCTTCTTCCTCTTCTTCTCCTCCTCCTCCTCCTCCTCCTCCCATTCTTCTTCTTCTTCTTCTTCTTCTTCTTCTTCTTCTTCTTCTTCTTCTTCTTCTTCTTCAGATGTAAATAATGTATATAATTCCTCATCCCTTAAATATAGAAATGTACTACAGTGTCAGTTGGTCCCTACCAGTGAACTAAGGTAACGCTCCTTATTTTTCGAGCACCATCCAAAGTATTCAAGCGGTTTCAAGCAGTGTGGTTTTCTGCAAGTGCTCCACACTCATTGCAGCCCCTATTTGTTCCATGTACTTCTCAAGAATTTTACTCACTGTTCCCAGTGCTCCGACAATCATTGGTACATCTGATGCTTTTTCCAGCGCCCACAACTGCTTAAACTCCCAAGCTAACCCGTCATACCTATCGACTTTTCTTTCTTCCTTATCGCATACCTTGTTGTCAGCTGGGCATGCTATATCTATGATCCAGCATCGTTTGCTTTCTTTCTCACTTAACATTATGTCTGGTTTCCTATTCTCTATCTCATGGTCGCACTGAATCATAAAATCCCATAGGATCTTTGCATTCTCATTTTCGATGATGCCTTCGGGTTGATGTTCGTACCACTTTTTTGCTCTGCCAAGTCGGTACTTGCTGCAAAGTGTCCAATGGACAATACATGCTATGTTGCCATGACACCTCTTATATTCAACACAAATAATGAAGGGATACAAGCCGAATAGGTTATTCAGAATATATCAGAAGAGATTCTACATAGAAATAAATGGAGAGTGTACAAATGAAAATTTGATACCAGATAACAATCAAAGTCAAATGTTTTGGAGTGACATCTGGAGCAAAGACACAGAGTATAATAAGGATGCTGGATAGTTGCAAGAACTAAAACAAACAGGATGAATATCATGCACGAATAGCTGCGTAACTCAACACCTTGTTGAATGACAATCAAGTAACACCAGAGTAGTTGACAATAGGTAGGACTTTGTTGTGTTTGAAAAACATTCGAAAAGGCAATACGATAGACAATTATAAGCCGATATCCTGTTTGCCACCTTTGTGGAAATTAATGATTAGAATAGTCGCAGAGTCAATATACGGACAAAAATGGAGTCTTGCCGCATGAGCAGAAGGGGTGCAAGCGTAAGTGCAGAGGTACCAGGGACCAACTTTTGGTAGACAAAACTGTACTTACAGACTGAAAGAGGAGGACAAATACCTTAGCCATGTCATGGATCGATTATCGTAAGGCATACGATATGATCCCATATTCTTCGATTATGGAATGTATATATATATATATATATATATATATATATATATAAGCAATGTTAATTCTCTAAATGAAGTATTAACAGTAACTGCACGATAAAGTGTAGTATATTGCCACTTAAGTGTGGCTGACCCCTAGGGGTGGATGTTACTGTTGCTTTTAGCCCCAGGAGGACATCTCCTCCAGCTGGCTTATCGACACACGACTGTGTCCT
>NC_068983.1:97533772-97537792 GCF_001194135.2 Octopus bimaculoides
ATATATATATATATATATATCAAATGATGAAGGAAACGGATGATAGATTTGGCCCTAGTCTTCATTCAGTACGACGATCGTTTCGACTCATCCTGTAACTTTCCGTTATGGTTAGGATTTTGTGCATCTAATTGTGTTGCAAAAGAAGTGAATGTCCCACAAGATGCACTGAGATGTCCTAGACATGCTAAATCTATCTTCCGCTTCCTTATCTCAACTAACACTGCGGAATTCTTGACGTAGAACCAGCAGAAATATACCCTAACCGTGGATAACACCAGCCAGCCCAAACTGTGAACGTGCTTTACTCAACACGCTAATTGATATATACCCATTAGTCCCAAAATTTACATATACATATGGTTCCAGGTTCAATCCCACTGCGTGGCACCTTGGGAAAGCGTCTTCTACTATAACATCGGGCTGGCCAAAGCCTTGTGAGTGGATTTAGTAGACGGAAGCGGAAAGAAGCTCGTCGTAAATAAATATATATATATATATATATATATATATATATATATATATATATATATATATATATATATATATATATATATATGTGTGTGTGTGTGTGTGTGTGTGTGTGTGTTTATGTGCGCATGTGTGTGTGTGTGTGTATGTATGTATTTAATGTATTTATATATGTGCGTGTGTTTGTATCTTTGTCCCCTAACATCGCTTGATAACCGATTCTGGTGTGTTTACGTCCCCATAATCTAGCGGTTCGACAAAAGGATCGACAGAATAAGTACTAGGCTTACAAAAAATAAGTCCTGAATAAGTCGATTTGATCGACTAAACGCGGTACTCCAGCATGGCCGCAGTCAAATGACTGAAACAAGTAAATGAATAAAATAATAAGATAATATATATATATATATATATATATATATATAGTGAAGTGTATTGCCACTTAAGTGTGGCTGACCCCTAGGGGTGGATGTTGCTGTTGCTTTAGCCCCAGGAGGACATCTCCTCCAGCTGGCTTATCGACACACTACTGTGTCCTGTTTGTTTTGCCAAGGGAAGTTATCCCTCTCATCGTGATCGTAGCACGAACGGACCCGGGTTTCAGGGTTATTTCCCTTCGTCGGCGTCCGATAGCTACTGACCTTCGATGAGAGATATAAATTCTTGGCAACCTTATGTATATTTTTCCAGTGATATTCTTCACTGATATCGAAAAAGTGAAAACAAGCAATGTTAATTCTCTAAATGAAGTATTAACAGTAACTCTGAATGTTTGGAGGTTTCTCCTTGCCATCACTGGTTTAGGCACTGTTGTAACAATATCTTTTCATATCATCTGTAGTTTTAGCTTTTACAAGTAAGGCTACGTTGACCCAACTCCATAAAGTTCTTTGATTTACCTGTTAGTGTTAAGCCATGCTTAAGACCATCTTCAGTTGTCTTTGACTTGATGTAAGCATCACGTTTAAAGCCATACTGGAGCACCAGCGTTCGGTATTTTTGGCCATTTAGGCATCACTGTTAGGGCTTTGCTAAAACACTATCGCTAGATTCATTTTAATTTGATTTAGCCATTAGGTTTCTGAATATTCTGGGTCACCACCTTTAGATTTCTTGTAACTGTTATGTCAAAAGCTATGCTATAGCAGAGCTTGGCTTTATTTTTGCTACCAAAAATACTATGCGAGAGAAATGCTTTTCAGGCTAGCTGAAAATTGCTTTTATTTTACCTTTGTTTTTTTTTTATTTTCTCCATCGTGATTTAGGCCAAGAGACTTTTTTATTTGATTCTAGCTGTCATGATTCTATCATTCTTGGAACATCACTTTTAATATTTGTGGTTTATTTAGATATCATATTTAAATTCATGTTGAAACACACCAGCCTGACACAGGAGGCTTATATTTTAACTATTCTTTAAGAATATCTAAAGCGTGACGCGATTTTACTTCAACAGTTAATGGCTTCAAGAATCTTCGGCTTTAAGGTTTTTTTGGATGATTTCAACTTAGCAGCCATGCTAAAAGAGATAGTCTAGAACCACATGTTTCTCGAAGCTTGTGAGATTAGCTGTTATGAATTCAGCAATGCTAGAGTACCATGTTATGTTGGTTTGTGTTTTGATTTAACTATCACGTTCAAGATAACATAAATATTCCCTTAGAGATTCAAAACCCATAGAGGCAGACAACTGAGAGTAATAAAGAATTTAGGGTGGCCCAGCGGATTCGTTCAATTTCTGTCTCCTCCACTTTACTTTTTGTCTGCATACACAAATATACATAATACACACCCACACACACGCACACACCCACACACACTTGAATGTATTTATCTATATATGTGTGTATAAATGTACAGAGAGAGGGTGAATATGTATACGTATATATTAGCGTATGTGTGTATGCGAGCGTGTAAATTCATATTATACATTACATCTTTTGTTTAAGTTCAGCATATTTTGGATAGAAATGAAGCATAGATTATGTGTAGAGGTTAATATATATATCTTTACAGTGCATATTTTAAACACCCCGTGTTTACGAAATTCCATATTAAATCAAATAATACGATCTTGTAGTTAGAAGCTGCGACATTAAATATTCTAAATAAAAACGCTGTAAATTTAATAAAAAGTTTATAAATATTTGTAAACATCTGAAGTATTTTATGGGTGTGTTGTTTGTCAGGGTCAGAAGAGAAATGATAGCTTATTTTTATGACATGACCTCCCAGATGGAGATGTGTAACCACTTCAAGAATCTCTAAATCAACATCAACCCCATCCTCCCCATCGTCATGTTGTCATGTTCATCACGATCATCATCGTCATGATCATCATTTTATTCAGATTGAAGAGAACTACAAACACCAATTTAGTGACTGGTGCAAATAAGACCACCAAGAACTGTATGTGAAAGAGGTTCACACGAACAACCATACCACATAGTCTGTTGCGTAGGTTTACTAGCGACGCGTACGGACCTTAGGTGATGGAGTACGTTCGAAAAATGCATTGCAGTCTCCACCTAATGCCGGTAAAAAGGTCAATAAACGTGCAACTTGCTCTGAGAGGCATAGGGTAGGTGCACAAATGATGTGTGTCCTAGGACTACGAACAGTGTCCAGCGGGGAGCAACCGTTAAGGACTGAAAAGGTTCCATCTCGAGTCAAACCGACTCTTAAAGGCCGCTTTCCCGGTTTCAGTGGCGTATATATTTCCCACCTGGACGGGACGCCGGTCCGTCGCAGGATTACTCATTTTTGCCAGCTGAGTGGACTGGAGCAACATGAAATGAAGTGTTTTGCTCAAGAACACAACTCGTCCCCTGGTCCAGGAATCGAAACTACGATCTTAGGATCCAACACCTCTAACCGCTAGGCCACAAGCCTCCACAAACGTTAAGGATTGGAATTGGGGAAGTCTAATGACGGTGGCTTCTTATAGAACCCTAGGGAGTAGATGCCTGAGGGTTCTACTCCCATGACTCCCTCTGGAATAATGGGCGCAAAAAAGGGATAGATGGAAAGATTAAACAAAATATGAGTAAAATGCTGGCCCAGTGGGCAGCGTCGAATCAGCCAATGTATGTTTGTTTTTTTTTAGGTGTGAATGGAGGTGGAAATAGAAGACGGTTTTTATTTTCTTATTGTAGCAATCCAGTTTCTTGGGAGATGTTGTTTGATGCAATTTAGTGTTTGTGGGAGGATCGGAGACCCCCTTCGGCCACGAATGACCATGGGATTGCACCTAGAAAGTTACCCTCCGAGGCACAAGTTCGTCGAAGGTTGTTTATGGAAGACCAGCAGTCGCCCATGCATACTGGCCTCCCCTCTCCACGCCACCAGTGTTATCCAATGGAAAGGAAAAATCCGATACAGCTTGGCACCTGTGACGTCGCAACTCATTTCTACAGCTGAGTGAACTAGAGCAACGTGAAATAAAGTGTCTTGCTCAAGAACACAACACGCAGCCCGGTCCGGCATTCGAACACATAGAGACAAACACAGACACAAAGACAAACACACATAAATATATACATACATACT
>NC_068983.1:97537866-97539802 GCF_001194135.2 Octopus bimaculoides
ATATATATATATATATATATATACATATATATATAAACGACGGGCTTCTTTCAGTTTCCGTCTACAAATCCGCTCAAAAAGATTTGGTCGGCCCGAGACTATAATAGAAGACATTTCTTCAAGATGCCACGCAATAGGACTGAACCCGGAACAATGTGGTTGGGAAGCAAGCATCTTGTCACACAGCCACACTTGCCCCTACGTATGTGTGTGTGACTGTGTGTGTATGTGTGAGTATCAACCTACACACACACATATATGTATGTATATATAAAGACACATATCCATACACACATACATTTATGTGTGGGTGTGTATATACACATGTATATATATATGTATATCCACACACAGACACATGTATGGGTATACTCGTATGTGTATACATTTCTTGTAGTACATACACCGTTGAGCTTGTAACTCCCTGAACAGGGACTCAGCTAAATTAAACTCAATAGAGATCGATAAAATGACAACCAAACTAAAAACCACATACGATTGACTAAACCAGTATTTGTTGGGTCAGCTCCATCATGACCGCTGTCCAATGAATAAAACCAGTATAAACAGCAAAAGAATAAATTAATAAAAGAAAAATAACGTATTTGCATTCCCTTTCTGTTTATAGACGGCACTTCAAGAAATTATGTGAGCAGGTTTTATAATGTTTTTTACACTAAAGTGTTATGTTCACTTGACTTCCTCGCTTTATTTGCTTCTTATTTATTTTTTTTTAAATTTATATCTTGCACTTCTCAGTCCTTTCAATAAACAACCCCACACTGATTTTGATATTAAAACATGCTTTTAACTCGAGTCAACACGAGTGCATATAATGAGGACTTGTATCACGCTTATTTGAGCATTTATAGAACAAATTCCTGAACAGTCACATAACTTCAGCTTTTAAATGTTGCGTACCGAAATGAACTCACTTCCTCACAATATGTTTTCTCTTAGATTCACACATTCTTGAACATTACAATTCTCTAGTAGAAGATCATTTAACCTTCTATCTTTTCTCATTATCCACCCAATGGTCCTTCTCTTTCTATCGAATTAGTGTTAAGTGTACATCCACAATTTACTTTTAAACGAAACGTGCTCAGTTCTAACACAGCCCATCCTAAAAAATCGTCAAGAAAATTAAAGTATAAAGAAAAAAGAAAAAACAAATACGTCCATTTTTTTCATATTCATTTTCTGTACATTTTTCAGGATTTATTTATCCATGAATAGTTCTAAGTCTATCACATCCTCTTCTCTTTATTTCATTTCCTTCACATTCATTTCTATGTCATCTATTTACTCTTTCTCTCAGCATTATATTTTTCTACACGTCTTCTTACTCTTTCCGCTATGTTTATTACTAACCCCTACAACTAGTCCCACCCGGGCTGTTATTTCCATTATACACACAAGGTTTTTAGTCCCTCTGCAACTCTAGCGACAATTGAACTTAATTTAGAAAGAACAAAATGAATAAAAAATAAAACAAAAGAAAAAGGATGGTCAGCACACGTTCCTTCTCAATTATTACATATGTGCTCTATCACCGCTGGAACGCCGTGCACTCAGCACTCATACAAAAATACATGTTCAGATAAACACACACTAACTTTCTCACACATTCATAGGCATACATGCACTCACATACTAATATACACACGTATGCCAGGAAGTTATACATCCTCTCCTTCAACCACAGTTATCTACACAATTATTAAGCTTTGTAAACATTGTCAAGGAATCAAAATATTATTTCTAATACATCTCACACCTCTTTGGATACACGCACATGTATACACGCATAAATGCATTCCCTCTTACCCCACTATCTCTCATCATATATATATGTGTGTGTGTGTGTGTATATATATATAACCACACACATATATACATATATATGCATATATATGTATATATATATATATAT
>NC_068983.1:97540028-97547556 GCF_001194135.2 Octopus bimaculoides
ATATATATATATATATATGTATATATATATATATATATATATATATATGCGAACACACACATACACTCATACATATCCGTTCACATGTTGGGTAGACTGCATTGCGGCGTTATTCATTCCTACACTTTTACTGATATCAGCCACTGGATTGCAGCAACGTTTTGGGTACCACCATAGGAAGTGCAGCCGATAAAAAGAAGAGTAATACTCATCATAAGCCTGGCACTTACCTATTCCATCCTCCTGTTTGTGCGGCACTAGTAGAGGGACATAAAATAACACTGTTGTCAAGCCGTGGAAGGCAAACACAAACACATCGCGCGCGCACACATATGCACACACACACACACACACACACACACGACTGGAAATTTTCAGTTTACGTCCACCACATCTATTAACAAGGCTTGGTCGGCCAACGCCTATGATGGAAGACACTTGCTCAATATGCTACGCAATAGGCCTGAACTTGGAACCATGTGGCTAGGAAGAAAAAAGTCTTACCACACAGCCACATATGATTTTTGATAAATACTGAAGATGTAGTTAATTTGGCTTGTTAAATGAGCTTCGTGTTCTACATTAGCGGGACATGAATTCCAGCGTTTTGTAGAAATTGTTGCAAGTAATTCATTGCAGTTCAGTTGGCATGAAAAATATCAGTAAACTCCATATAAAACTAGATGGAGTTTAATGACACTGATTACAAACAGTATAATATGGATGAGAGAAAATGCTTTAGAGAAGTGTATGGATAATTTAAGATCTCGTGTATGTAATATAGTAAATCGAATAACTTCAATTAATCGAGATTATCGATGTAATGGCCAGAGAAATCACCCTCTCTTCTTTTCTATCTCCTTTGTACCGTCTTTGCCTTCTTGAGGGAACCTTCTACATCAGATGTTCTCACCCTTCTTTTGGCGTGCAGCACCCAGCATTAGGTATCTGGCGTGCCGCAGTCCCCAATCGTTCTCCCATCCTTGCCTATTATCACCAAAATCCATAGCGTCACATTTCAATGGCAACAAAGCGAAAAAGTAAGCTTCTTTTTTTTTATATTTAAAATATCTGATATTTATTACAACAAAACGAATTTTGTTCCAATATATCAGTTGAGCCATTGTAAGTTTAAAGAACAATAAGTCATACACAAAGGTTTTTCCATTTGCACGGATTTTCAGAATATTATATCTAGTCTCATTTCTTGGTGTCCGAAACTGAAAAGTACCGATTTAATTCAGACTTGAAACTTAGCAAGAGAACCTTTTCTACATTCCAGTATCGCAGGATTATGATATTCTTCATCTGTAAGCCGAAAATTCTAATCCTGCTATGCGTCCGACCAAGTGAAATGTGACATCAAACGTCTTATTCTATCCCCAAGACAGTAGATGTCCATTTGAAATTATCGCGATCCCTTCTGTCATTGTATGCTTGTGTTTACTTTCTTTATGCTCTCAAGTAGCAAGGTAAATCAGGTTTGCAGATCATCAGTGAATATGTCTACATATATTCTTCCATTCACAGTCATGAAAAAAGATGACATAACTTCTTTTTGATGATGAAATGCATGTGACACAACTTACCATGACGAGGTTGCAAGAAAGATTTGTAAAAAATCAACAAAGAACTTGCTTCCCAATGACATGATTCCGGGTTCAGTCTCGCTATATGGTACCTTGGACAAATAGCTTCTACTATAGCCTTGGACAACCAAAACCTTGTGAGTGTATTTAGTAGATGGAAACTGAACGAAGCCTGTAGTGTATATACAGATATATGCAAATGTGCGCAGATGTGCGCGCGCTTGTGTGCGATCACCGCTTGACAACAGGTGTTGGTGTGTTTACGACCCCATAACTTAGTGGTTCGGCAAAAGAGAGAAAATAGAATAAGTACCAGGCTTTAAAAAATTACTGGGGCCGATTCACTCGATTCAAAATTCTTGAAGGTTGTGCCCCAGCATGGCCGAAGTCTAATGACTGAAACAATTGAAAGACAAAAATACAACATGAAATATTAATGACCAAAAGGCCTTGAACGGTGAATCTCAAACTGTTCTTGTTGACATCCGTAATATGGACAAAGTTAAAATCAAAAGCTAATCCCAGAAAGTGGATATCTTTACACAGCTGTGAACAGTTTACAATTCACCATTCAAAACTTTGGTCATATGTACTTTGTGAAGAATGAAACAGTTAGTTGTTAATATGTCTGGGTTCATGTTTGTCTTCATGGTTTCAAAACCCGCTTAGGACACAAGCGATACTTGAAACTCCTTCATTACAAATTTCATGACAATTACTTGAAAATATTTTTTTTTTACTCTAGGTACAAGGCCCGAAATTTTTGGGGAGGGGGCCAGTCGATTAGATCGACCCCGGTATGCAACTGGTACTATATTTATCGACCCCGAAAAGATGAAAGGCAAAGTTGACCTTCGGTGGAATTTGAACTCAGAACGTAAAGACAGACGAAGTACCACTAAGCACTTCGCCTGGCGTGCTAACGTTTGGCTGCCTTTACTTCAAGATATTAAGTAAGATATGAAGTATGAATCTACAGTTTCAAAAATATTTTTTTCTCAGCAGTAGTTGGCTTAACTTCCTTGAGGAATAAAAATTGGTTGAATGTACCATCTTTCTGAACAAACTTAATATATAAAAACTCATTAAATAACATTTCATCAACTTGAGGGTATATAAAGATTATTGTACCATCATTTTAATGTTCATTTAATTCTCAAACATCTTTACGAATGGGTTCTTTTAACTTTCCTGCAGTGTTGTACACCTTCGCATGTTTGATAATAAGTGTTAAAGCAACAAAAGTAGATACCAAAGCTCTTTCTGAAAAGTTACCCGTATTTTTTTTTCTGGTAAGAGTGTCAGACTTTAAAATCGTTGAAGTAATCAACATGCTTTTCCGCCAAGTGAGATTGTTTACCTGTGAAAGAGGACTATAATTTGCTTGGTAGCATTGTTTTATTGCTTATTTTCTACTCACAAATGAGACAACAAAAATTGGTTTTCTTTTGTTCTCAGCATGTGAAACAACTTATACATAAAATTTCAAATGCTCCCTCATCTTCGTGAATTTGTTTAGTTCCCGCAAATGTAGGCTGGTCTGCACTGCATCATCAACCTCATTCATTCAGAGTCTGTTATGTCAGAATCATTTATTGTTATTTTTTTATAATGAATGGATCCAATTCAAATGGACTTACAATTTATACTCTCACAAAGCATTAGTTATAAGATTTTTTCAACTGTATTCCGTATGCATTGTTTCCCAAGGAAGCTACTTTCAATATTCCTCTTCCTTCTTTATATAAAAGAAATGGATTTTTGTCTCTGCGTATGCTACTGGTTTCCTGAAAGATAACTGCAGTTGCTAAATGCCACAAAAATTTACACATATGTAGATTAAGCATAAACACATGTATGCAAGCATTCATACATAAATACACGTAAACACACACACACACACACACACACACACACACACACACACACACACACACACACACACACACACACTCATATATATAATTACATACGTACAAATATATTTGAAATGCTATACACACGCATAAGACTTTGTCATGAAAAATGCTGAAACAGGGAAATTGTCAGTATTAACAAAGTATCGGATACGTTGTGTGTTTATGTTATTCACCCCATCCTCCATACGCAATTAATTGATAAAGAAAGTTAGTTATTCACTTCCCTTTCTGAATCTAAACATAGACATATGCGCATATACATACACATACACGCATTCTGTAGAAACACACAGAGTTACATTAAAATTACTCACATACACACATATACGCATGTACACATACACAAACTGATACATAGACAAATGTACGGATAAGCAGACATGTATACATACTGCCAAGGATCGACATATAGAAAGAGAAAGAAACACATGTATAGACCGATTCAGGCATACATATAAACCTAAATACTTAACATTAAAATTGCAGATTAATGACTTAAGGATTTCCATTTTCTTCACACTTTTATTTATCAAATACGTCTTTTCTTTTCACTGAGAATGGTAAAAGCCCTCACGGTGCCCAAGGGTGTCGTTGAACTCCTATTAAAAACCCATGCTTTATTTGGTCGCCCCATTGGTTACACATAGCAACCAAACACCTTAAGGCACACCCTACCGTCTAAGGTAAAAGAAAGAAACAAACAAACGATGCATTAGATAACCAAGTCCTGCTAAGATGGTGGTGGAACGCGTTTCAACACGGCTTTGCTTCATTACAACTGATCTCTGGTTAGACAATAACAAAAATAACAATTCATTCAGACAAGCCACGAGAGAGTTTCTATGTGGTCACTATATTTGTCAGAAGTAGCAACCAAATCTTCCGCCAATTACACGGAACCAACTTAAGAAAACGTCCCACTGGAAAATGTATTCGTGCTTATATAAATGTAGAGTTACTTGATAGTGCCGCCAAAAGTCGATTTTCATATCGATTTAGACGATAACAGTGACTAATTAATAATTCGCATATTTTTACATTATGTAAACTTATCCAGTTTTTTTTTCAGAATTGTTATTTGATTTCTGTCGGTGCAAACAATCCCTACTTTCAACGGACTCCAGATTTTGTTTACTAATTACATTTTAAATAACTACTAAAATACTATAATAATAACTGCTTGCGTATTAAACATATTTATAGATATACATACGTGTTGATATGGCTACACACACGCACGCGGGCATACATATCAACTTTATAAAAAAGAGAAATTAGCTTGGTAAGCGTCATCAGTAATACAAACATACATACACACATACATACACGTATATTATATGTATGTATATATGAATGCATAATGCATGCATATATATATATGCATGTGCATACACACACACACTGCTATAATAAGCGAGGGTGCATGGCCTAGTGGTTAGGGTGTTGTACTCACGATCATTAGATCCTAATTTCAATTCTTAGACCGGATGGTGCGTTGTGTACTTGAGCAAAACCCTTCATGTCAAGTTGCTCTGCGATCACTTCGATACCTGACACGTGGTAGACTTTACACCTCTTCAAACAACGTCGATTTGATGGAGGGAGTGAGCTAAAGTGCGGCACGAACATTTCATCATTATAAACAAATTATTTGTGCAGGTCCTTCGGGCAGTAGCTGAATGCTCATACCCCGTCTTCGACAAGAGAGTCTATCATATGTATAATGAATTATAGATCGTCCTCGACTGTTAAGGTGAAGAATTGATGAGGGCGGATAATATTTAGGTTGATTTCTGTAAACAAAATGTGAATATTGAGTGAGTTATTGCAGATCTGGAGGAGAATGATTGGATGAAGCGTTCTGATTATAAGGATCTTGAGGACGAAACACTGGATGATGGAAGTCAAATGAATTAATGTTGTGAATATGTTTACTGGATTTGTTAATTCAAAGAAGCAAGGAATTTTATATTAATGGTAGAGAGGGAATACGGCGTAGTGTTGAGCTATTGATTGTAATGTTTTGGTGATTAAAGGCTGACTCAGTCACTCAGTGGATTTTTTAATGATGTGTTTCAATGAGCGAAACTGAAAACTTCCATAATGATTAACATTTCGAATTGACGAACATTTAAGTCAACGTCTCAAAATGCTGCCCTTTTAGTCTGCTTGGTCATAATAATCTTTCTACTTAAGATGCAGTAAAAGCGAGAGTGATACTCGTGCCTTGAAGAAAAACATACATTAATGCACGAGCTGGCGTTCGGTGATGCGTTAATAATGGCTGCTACGGTTATTCCTACCGACATTGATGTCGTTCAGTTGAGCTTTTGCCACTTTGGGAATTTGCACGTTTATGTCAGCCCGACTTATGTCCAATCTTTCTACCTCTCTATTTCCTCTTACCCAACTCATACATCTGCAATTACCATACAGACATACATCCACCTAACCTACCCACTACACACTAATATTACCCTATTTATACCACTACACCTACCCTTATACTACTATTAGTCAGTAAGGGAGCATCTACGTAGTAACTCGACACACTAGATATAGCAGTCAGCTTTCTCTCAAATTATGCAGAGTAGCCTTTATAAAATTGACTTATTAAATGGTTTGTCAGATACACTATCGCCAAAAATGATCATAGACCTGCTTGATTTCGATGGACTCAGGGTTAAACAACAACTATAACAAACATTTCATTTTCTCAATTTTATGTTGCACGCTTTTGCATTCCTTTTCCACTTCATTCGCTTCCTCTGTATTGAACTTTCCCCTCTCTCTTTCTCATAGCCAATTCTATTTCTTTCCTTTTCATTCTTCAGTATGTCGCTATCTTTCTCTTTTTCTCTTCTTTTTCTCATCTTCCTTCATCTACTCTTAAAATATTTTCTCTTCTTCGTTCTTGTCACCGAATATTTCTCTCCTTTCATCTCAATTATCCTTTTAACTCTCACTACCTACTCCTCTCCGAAATTTCATATCGTGACCCTTTAGTATATTCCCTAACATTTCAAATGGCTTTCCCGACTAGAAGATAAATAAATTTATCCCCACCACTTCTGAACCATCATTATCATATTCCTGGATGTTATATTGCATGTTCACTTTGTATTAATTCTTCAAGTTATTGATGTTTCAAAGGATTACTTGTCTCAAATTGATATAGGCACAAATGGTTTGTGTCACCAATTGTTAGTGTTTCAAATAGATTTTATCACGAAATATTAAAGACCAAGTTGTTTATTCTGTCAACCATCTACTTTGTAAAATGCTTGCTGTCTCAATTAGATAATATTTCAAATGATTGCTATCTCAACTGGCTACGGCCTCCACATTTCTATTATCTAAACCTTATAGAATCCCAATGGTTACTTTCTTCATTTTCTGGCGACTCAAATGGTTACTGTCTCAATTTATTAAAATTACTAGTTTGTTAGGGCGTCTTTAGTTAGAATTTGCTTCTGTTTCAAATTGTTAATATCTTACACTGTCAGACGACAATCCCCAACATTTTGCTCATTGTTTCAATATAGCTTATGCACTACTGTGTCCTTAAAAGAGACATTGAAATTGTATAGACGTTACATATCAAAATAAAGCATCTAGCGAAAAGTATTTTGGTGAAGGAGAGATGAGACGCAGATGTGGCTGTGTGACAAGAAGCTTGCTTCCGAACCACATAAGTCCAGGTTCACTCCCACTGTGTGGTATCCTGGGCAAGTGCCTTCTACAATAACCTCGGACCGACTAAAGTCTTGTGAGTGAATTTGGTAGACGAAAACTGAAAAAAAGCCCGTCGTATACGTGTATGTGTGCGTACGTGTGTGTGTGCATGTGTGTGTGTGTGTGCATGTGTGTGTGTGTTTACGTGTGTGTGTTTATCTATCTATCTATCTATCTATCTGTCTATCTATCTGTCTATCTGTCTGTCTATCTGTCTCTCTCTCTCTCTCTCTCTCTCTCTCTCTCTCTCGATATATATATATATATATATATATATATATATAT
>NC_068983.1:97547951-97550660 GCF_001194135.2 Octopus bimaculoides
ATATATATAAGAATTGTATACTATTGATTATTCACTGACGTAACGTCTAAATATGTATAAGGACCAATAACACACTAGAGTAATAATTACGTACCATTACAATTAACAGCAATTATTATCAATGATTTTTTCCGGTATTGAGAATACACTAAAATAATATTCTTGTGCATATCTATATTGATAAGAGACAGACGTTAATTGTGATATCTATTAGATTTCAAAATATTGCTCTACCTGGAATATCAGGTCAAGAGTTATTTGACATAAACGAACATTTTCTTTATTCTGCTACAGTATAACATGAGACAATTGCCTAATCTCATAGGGCTTGAAATTCTCTGGTTACATACAGTATAGGACATTTAGATCGAGAACGCCTGTCATTTATTATTTCATGTTTTTCTGTTTTTTTCTAATAAGAGATACTGCAGATAGATTTCTGAAATATTGCATATGTGTCATAATCTGTTAAATTTCTTTGGTATCAGTTCATGATAATCAGTAATATTTGTCCTTAACTACGACACTATTTTTATTCATCACTCGTTGTCATTTGATATGTTATCACAGAGAATACCCACTGTCTGCGGATTCTCTATATTGACAAATATTGCCGCAGAAAGCTTGTTATAAGAAATCAGATATTTTCTAAAGATTTCTTGCCAATATTTGTTAAATGTCTTGTCCGTTTGTCCACTGATGATTCTGTGATTGATGAGACAAACCAAAGCTGAAAGACGAGTGTCTGCATAATGAATAATGATAATATCAGTTTATTGGGAATGTGAATGATTATAATGTCGATTCATGTAATATAACTGCTTTCGTTTTTTTTGTTTACTAACTGCATTTTGCTTTATTTTATTTTCATTCCAGCACACTTCAAACTACCATGCTCTAATATTCTTCGAAACACAAGGATTTTGTTAAAGCACGCAAAATAATACATAGAAGGAAGTTGCTGCGAGCTCAATATATATAAGTTCAGGCGGCGAGCTGGCAGAAACGTTAGCACACCGGGCAAAATGCTTAGCGGTATTTCATGTGCTTTTACGTTCTGAGTTCAAATTCCGCCGAGGTCGACATTAACTTTCATCCTTTTGGGGTCGATAAATTAAGTACCAGTTGCGTACTTAGGTCGATCTAGTCGATTGGTTACCTCCCCCCAAATATCGAGCTTTGTGCCTAGAGTAGAAAAGAATATAAGTTCATGTAATACAGCGAAAAAAAAAAGACTACAATGTGTATGCCTATATCACTTTCTATCTATCTATCTGTCTGTCTGTCTGTCTTCTGTCTCTCTCTCTCTCTGTGTATATATATATATATATAGAGAGAGAGAGAGAAGGAGAGAGGGAATGAGTGATACACACATACATATATAGATAGACAGATACATACATACATACATACATACATACATAAATACGAACTCACAAAAACACAAACATATTATCAGAAATGTTGTCTACAAGGTGTATACACCTGTTAAAAATATACAATTTGTTTTATCTTGAATGAGATGTTCATAACAACTCTGAACAGAAAGATGTCTTGCAGTCTTTCGATTGTCATAGCGAAAGCCGTGCATTGGTGCTGATGACTAATGAAGTTTCTAGTAATATAAATGTTGTTAGAATTGGTAGTTGTTTTCGATTGAAGGGGAGACCGGGTCTAGTTGTCACATTTTTTCATTTTTTTGCCTTGGCACCCACATAAATGAACACTGGTGAAGTCTCTTTTCAGATTTAATTAGTAAAACATCTCTATTGTTATCACCAGCAAAAAAACGGAAATTACATAACATTAATTAGACAGGTTCTAATTAACGAGGTGGTGTCAGCTGTAACAATTTTCCCCGAGTGCGAGGTACGTTGTGACACTTACTGGGGTACTTTGTTACAACTGTCGATAACTCGGAATTATGTTAACAAACAAGTTTAAAATGAATACATCTCCTGTTTCTTGCATCTTGGAAGTATCATTTTAATTAATTAACTGTGCTTTGAACCACCTCATATCCTAACTGTGATACTGAGAGTCCTCATCGGTCAATTTTCCCATTGTTACATGTACCATCTAGTCGAAATCGTCCTCCATTAACTTCTCACCACACAGATCACACAGAAAGTCCTGTCGTCCATCGGTACAGTCAGTGTGTCCATCGGTACAGATCATGCATTGCACCCATTCTTCACCTGGAAGGGAGTTGGAATACCAATCTGAGCAGACAAGGCATTTCCAATCGGCGACTTGCTTGCTGCGAGGCTGCTTCCCTTTGCCTTTACCTGTTTTACTTGACTTTCCCTTCCCCTTTGTTGCTTTTCTGTACCAGATACCTTCTTTGGTTTGGATTTCTGTTCGTTGATTTCATCTACTATGCGCGGTTTTACGGCAACATCCCATAATGATTTCTTTTCATCCACAACTTTTCTGGCGGCTTTTTTCATGACATCAGGAGGGGTACTCCCACTCCTGTAGTCTTCTTTTGTAATTTCTAGGCATGGCGTGTTAAACTGAATTAGAAGGGGTAAGTTGATACATGCCTGGGGTAAGTTGATACACTATAACAATTAGCCTCGACAATGGATTTCTGGGGATTACCTCGTACACAGCACTAGCAATGCATGGCATCCAGGACACACCTTCATATATCGAAGGCAACTTCCAACACTTCCTAATGAGCCACAAACTACTTTAGTAACATCA
>NC_068983.1:97550670-97552194 GCF_001194135.2 Octopus bimaculoides
AATGCATGGCATCCAGGACACACCTTCATATATCGAAGGCAACTTCCAACACTTCCTAATGAGCCACAAACTACTTTAGTAACATCACTTGTGCTTTAGTAGTTAAGGAAATAACTTTGTGGCAAAATTTCACTTTTGGAGTAAAAAATCGTTTTTTGAGCCATACCATTCCTGGTGACAGCCCACCAGTCCAATACACATGTGCAGTCATGATGCTATGGAGTTGGCCTTCACGAGGTAGAGACCCGAGTGCCACCCATTTTTTGAAGTTGGAAACAATGGGCTTGTAACAATTTACCCGTATAACAACTAGACCCGGTCTCCCATATTAGTTTCAAATTTTTTGTGCAGTAGCAATATTGAAGACGATATTGTAAAAAGAGTATTTGTAGTTTTGGTATATTAATAATATCCTCAGCAACTGAATTTCAAAGATAAATTCTTTTATGAAGGGCCACAAAGTACTTAAGATCTTAAAATCTACTGGGCTGTTACAGGATGAATGTGTGCACCACACTATAGTACTGCTTATATACATCGGCAAAATACTTCTGTTGCATACTCACTGGCGTTCTAAACCACATTAATAAAATTCCACGAAAGCCCTGTAAAAATGTGACAATAATTGTCATCATGTTAAAATCACTAAGACATTGATTGTATGCGATATATAATTTTTGCTATATCAATGATCTCCGTTCACCTAAATTAGCAAACCGCGTCACTCTTATTCAAAAAAATTCAATTTAAACACCTTCCACTCTTATCCTTATTCTCATCGTTTTACTAAAAAAAACTCACTCGATAAAACTTTATTTTTGGAGTTTGGGCCATCTTCGAAATTTTTACTTGCCCATTTTCCCAGTATGCATCAACCTAGAGACGTTCGTATAAAATACCAACCAGATAAGCGTGGCTATCTGGAAAGATCTGCGAATAAATTCAAAAACTAAATTCTCTTCTTTCTTCTTGGATTAAATTATGAAAAGAAGTTCTACTAAAGCGTGTCAAAAGATGTTGTTTTAAGGGATATTACTGACACAGACTGCGGACAGTACTTGAATAAATTACAAATTTATTCAATGAGTATAAATGGAAACAGCTGTAGGAAGAAATGATTGTCAATTTATTGATAAATAAATACTAATTACTAGGTTTCCATTTTCTTCTCTTAATTTAATACGGATTATATACTAAATATATACCGATGGATTTAGGGAAATTTTATTTTCCAAAGACATGTGACATAAGAACCAATGCTTTCTTCGATGTTATCAACCCTTTAGTAGCTTAATATATCCTCCAGTTAACTTATGCATGTATATATATATATATATGTATATGTATATATGTATATATATGTATATATGTATGAATATGTATATGTGTATATTCATATGTATATAATATATACATATATATGTATATATATATATACATACAGAGAGAGAGAGAGAGAGAGAGAGAGAGAGAGAAAGATAGATAGATAGATAGACAAACAGACAGACAGACAGACAGATATAT
>NC_068983.1:97552242-97553803 GCF_001194135.2 Octopus bimaculoides
GAGAGAGAGAGAGAGAGAGAGAGAGAGAGAGAGAGAGAGAGAGAGAGAGAGAGAGAGGGCGAGAGAGGGATATATACATACATATATACATACAAATATGCATATATATTTATACGAATATATACATTTCTATATATGTACGTGTATAAACATGTATATATATAGATACATACATACATACAAGCAAACATACACACACACGCACGCATACATACATACATACACACACACGCACACACACATACATACATACATACACACACACACACACACACACACACACACACACACACACACACACACACACACACACACACAGGGATGTATGTGTAAGAATGTGAGCGTGAGGAATTATATGAATGTGTTGGTATGATTGTAATGTAGTTGTCAAGTACAGCAGTTAGCATTGTTTAGACCAATCTGTTGAGATGTCAGACTATTGTTTGTGTTTATATTTATAATAATAATTCACAGCGTTAAGAAGTATTGTAGTCGGATTAGAATGGTGTTTGTTTAGGCTGTGCTGTCAATCATCACATTTTTATTTATGGCAGCAACTACAAAAACAAAAACAAAAAACAACTATAATAATAATAATAATAATAATAATAATAATAATAATAATAATAATAATAATAATAAATAATAATAATAATGTTAGTCGAACAGTATTAGGAAAATATACAAACATATTAAGAGATTAGCGCCAATAGTTATAAAAATGTGTATTTATCTTAGACTCACCAAAGTTCGTGATACTGGAGCTTGTCCGTGTCTAAAACACCAAACCAATCTCAATTTTTGCAGAACGTACTCCAGCAAAAGTTATCTGCTAACATGGCAGTCCTTAGAAATTCTAAAACTATGTTGTCATGTAAGAAAAGTAAATACGCAAATGCCAGTTTAATGAAATAAGATCAATGTTGTCAACGGAGTCCCTTTTGAAAAAAAAAATAATAATCAGGTTTCTTAATGGCATGTAAAAATTTTTACAATTCCTAGTTTTGTTAGAAATCTTCTACGGGAGTTATATGTCTGTAGCATATTCCCAAAATTGAATATCAGTTATTAGTTTTTTGGTTTTTTGTTTTTGTATTTAGAGCTAGAAAACTATTTCGGTATAGATGCGTCGCACATTGGAGCTTTGCTCACATACCAGTGACTATTCAGCTTTGTGTGTGCGTGCATACGCGCACACTATGTGGATGGATAGATTCTACTGAAATTAGATAAATAACCTTCGAACAGATAGTCGGCAGCGCCGCCTGGCTGGAGCTTGGCTGCTCTGCATTGACAAGGGGCAACACCTTGAAACTAGTCTGCAGATGCCAAACCAGCAAGGGGAAACTGCTGACCTCCCCTGTTCGAAGGTTATAAAGGACACAGGTTTCGTGTGTCACATAGCTAGCTAGAGGCGATGGCTTCTTGGAGCTAATTCACGGCAGCTTTCGTCCTAATTTTGGGACTGCCATGTTGGCTTGGCGATAACTATTAATTTCCAGTACCGCTGCCGTAGTCTCCTTTAGAGAGACTTAGAAATATTAATAACTTTATATATATA
>NC_068983.1:97554494-97555840 GCF_001194135.2 Octopus bimaculoides
CACACACACACACACACACACACACATACACACACAAACACTGTACATACATATCAAACCTCTTCACAGTTTTTATCTACAAAGTTCACTCACAAACTATTGGTCGGTCTTTGACTAAAGTAGAAGGCATTTATCCATTGGGCTTGAATCCAAAATCACACTTGTGCAAAGGGAACTTTTTAAACACATAGCCATACCTGAGTTGATAGAATTTATAAAATACCTTCCAGTGCTGTATTGATAATGCTTAGAATAATAACCGTATCCGAAATATGATAGTGTAGATCTCCTCTCGACAGGACAACTTATATCATATAGTTAAGTACTTCAGAGCCATGAAATGGTAATTTTTATAGGGAAGTGAGGAGGGAATATGTTTGGTAAAAATATGAATGTCTGACGTCTATAGTTTTCTTGAAGTCTTTTAGAAACACAATTCATTTGAAATACGACAGAGTGACTTTGTCTATATAAAACTAATTAATTTGATAACGTACTAGAAAAATTAATGGAAGTTACCTTTAATTGAACATACAATGCATCACGATTCACTGCACAAGAACCTCCTAAGAGGTAGTGTAGAGGAAAGGAGAGCAAGAGACCATCAAAGACGGTTGTAGACTAACGGTATCAAACAATGGATTGTGAAACGATAACGTGGTTGATTATATGCATGCCGCACAACGCAGAGGGAACCCAGAGAGTCTTGGTAAGCTGACCTCTGGACATAGGTAGGGCATCTGGCTGATGACTGATGAAGTAAATAATGCTGGAGATATTTTATAATTCTGTTCAGAACAACATTCCCTCCACTGTTTGTCGAGTATAGGAGAATAAATGCAACTTCGACACGCGAGTTAAAATACAGATAAAAATCTTACAGATTAGCATCAATTGTGTCATCATGCTGTGCCAACTCAAACTAATATTGGCACGTTCTTGTACTTGTTGAAAACATCGTTATGAAATGAAGTATTTATTAGTATTCAAAAGCTGCAGTGTGAGAGACCGAGAGGAGTAGAAAATAAGTGTGATATGGTGATAAACTTCGACATTTTTTTTTATGAGTTTTGCTCTCAACGATAGAGTCCAATTAGTTATGGACACATAAATCAGTTTAAAGTTAATTATGTATGATATAATGTTAACTTTAGCACTGCGAAATGTACAATTAGCGAGTGTTTTGAAGAATATTCACAGGGGAGGTGTTACGTTCAGCGGAGTAATCTGTATGATCGCATATATGTCTTTATTTACGATTACTGCTCCTTTCACGTAATGATAGTAAAGGTGTAATGAGTAATTACTATATATATATATGTGTGTGTGTGTGTGTGTGTGTGTGT
>NC_068983.1:97556298-97562349 GCF_001194135.2 Octopus bimaculoides
GAGAGAGAGAGAAGGAGAGAGAGAGAAGGAGAGAGAGAGAAGGAGAGAGAGAGAAGGAGAGAGAGAGAAGGAGAGAGAGAGAAGGAGAGAGAGAGTATACACAAATGCAAGGGTTACACGTAATATGTTTTTGTTTTGTTTTTATTTCTTAGTCTGAAAGGATATGGCAGTACTTTTAAATGTTCTCAACATAGGAGTCAGTAGTATCGCATGTGGCCAGGTAAGTCGCTATTTATTTTGAATTATTTCGGGTTAATGATGAATCAAGGAAATGTGAGATGTAGCAAAAAATCCAGTTGAATACAGTAACGGACTTAAAACTTTGTATGGCAGAGCGAGACGATAAGTAACAAGAAGATATGCCTACTGTATAGCGATAAAGAAACAGATTTAGAGTACCAGAGTAGATGTAGTGTAATGGATACATTAACAGACTTTCAGGCAATCACACTCGGAGTGACAATAAATAGTATGATGCATCCAGGATATGGGTGCAATAGTTCAAATAGATAATAGCGCATGTTGAGAAAGTGGGTGGTTTCTATTTGACAGCAAAATATACATAATAATTATTTCTCTTAAAGGAACAATGCCTGAAATTTTAGTGGAAGAGTGATAGTCGATTACATTGACACCGGTGTTCAGCTGGTAATTATGTTACCGGCCCCTAAAGGATGAAACGCAAAAACGACCTCGAGGGATCTGAACTCAGAGCATGAAACCAAAAGAAATGATGCGAAGCATTTTGCCGAGCGTGCTAACGATTCTGTTATTAATATTGGTTTCAAATTTCGGCACAAGCCCAGCAATTTCGAGGAGCGGCTAAGTTAATTACGTCAACTAGTACTTACTTATCGATCCCGTAAAAAGGTGAAAGACAACGTAGACCTCGGCGGAATTTGAGCTCAAAGCATAAACACGGACGAAATGTCGGTAAGTATTTTGTCCGGCGTGCTAACGATACAGCCAGCTCGCCGTCTTATACTTATACTTATAATCATAATTAAACTCCTAATGATACAATTACAATATTGTAGGAATAGTAGTCAAATCTACATCAATTTACATACTACCATCCTTGAAAAAAAATACATAATATATTGGAGTATGTTTTCAAATATAGGACGTGTGAAAAAAAGTATAGTATAGTAACAGGTAAATATTTTCCGTTATGATTATCTAATACGATGACTACAAGACTTTTTTGTCGTGGAAACTTAAAGCGAATTTCAAACAAGAAAAAAAAAATCGAAGGATCCATAATTCTGTTTTTTGAAAACCTACCACCACCTTAATTTGATTAAATCATAAAAACTTAAATCGAAAAACCAAAAATCGTTCAGAGGTAGAATGTATTTAAGAAAATGAGATGGATACAATAAGTTCTTATTTTGAAAATAGTAAATGGCATTTGTTTAATAAAATAACATTTGATTAAATTTTGTTGAAAACATCTTTTCTCGCAGAATCAGAGAATTTACTTAGAGAGCTATAGGGTTTCTCGTAACCCTCTTTGTGAAAAACTGCTTTTATACATTGTGAATTAAGTGGGGTTTAAACTCTAATAATATTCAAGATAACGTGAAGGCGGCGAGCTGGTAGGATCGTCATCACGCTGGACAAAAGGTTTTCAGTATTTTGTACGGTTTTACGTGCTGAGTTCAAACTCCACCAAGGTCGACTTTACCATTTATCCCTTTCGGGGTTGACAAAATAAGTACTAGTTGAGTACAAGTGGGGGGGGGCGACCTAATTGACCTATCCCTGCCAAAAAACTGCTAGCCTTGTGCCAAACCTTGAAAGGAATATCTAAAATAACAGGTTCACTATTTCAACCAAACGGTTGTTTTTCAAATTGAACCGAATAGCTAAGGATCACCTGGTCTCAATATACAAATAAATATATTGTAAAAGAACAATTTATTCGTGAACGCTTGGTATGCATGTGTCTTTATGTCAAGGAACATACGTGAGAAAATTGCTGCCGGGAGACAAAACGAAATCAAGTTGCCTTTGTGATTTTCTCGACAAGAACGAATTTTCCCGTAATGAGTCAAGTATGGTTCCCCAGCAATATTGAAATATAGCAATGTTAACAATCAAGATCTTTATATGTTGTTTGTTATTAGTTTTTAAATAGTTTTTTTTTTACTTGTTATTTTGTCTTTCTAAGAAATTAATTTTTGTTTCAGTCACGTTTTATAACAGATAAAAAAAAAAACCCAAAAAAAGAAAAAAAGCCAAAGATATGAGCATTTCTAGTGTGTTTGTATGTGCGTCGTTTTTAATTTTCTGTTATTTTTATTTATTTATTCATTTATTTATTTATTTATTTATTTATTTATTTATTTATTTTTGTTCATTTACTGTTCATTTAGTGTTATCGACATCAAAGAAGACAAAGTGAGAGAAAAAAAGAGAGGGAAACAGAGAAAAGAAAAGCGTTATTATTAAGTGGAGAAGAGAAGACAGAAGCAACAGTTATTATAGTCGCAAAGTTTCAGTAATATCAGCGAAAACCAATTACTCTCTGGGCGGAGGTAGGAATTGTGTGGAGATAGACTTGAAGATAAACAAATGACATTGTACTCAACATTATTATTTCTTTCTAATATTTTCAACTCGGCATTTCTTTTATCCCCTTCAAACAATTCTCGTTAATCACATTTATGTTCTTCTGTTGTTCGTTTTCTTCCTTTTTTTTTTTGTTTCCGTCTTTTCTTGTTTTTTGTTTATTACTCTATGTATACTGTTGGTGTTGGTGTTGTTGTTTTCGTAATCAGCCTTATGCTTATACTGGTACCACGTCACAAATGCTGCAGCTGCATCTACTACTACTACTACTACTACTACTACTACTAAAATTACAACCACCACCACCACTACTACTACCATTACTACTGCTGCTGCTACTACTATCATCGACTCTAATATTCTTTTCAACTCTAGGCACAAGGCCCGAAATTTTTCGGAGGAGGGCCAGTCGATTAGATCGACCCCAGTACGTAAATGGTACTTAATTTATCGACCCCGAAAGGATGAAAGGCAAAGTCAACCTCGGCGGAATTTGAACTCAGAACGTAGCTGCAGACGAAATACCGCAAAGCATTTCGCCCGGCGTACTAACGTTTCTGCCAGCTCGCCGCCATCATTGACTCTAATATTAAATACTAAAACCACTGTTGCTTCCACCAGTTATAACTACTTTTACTACATTACCACCACCACCACCACCACTACTACTACTTTACGAAATTAGTTTGTAATATAGTCACACGGCCATAAACAACGTCGGTGGAAACAATCGATTAAATCAACATTAGTATTTAATAGGTATTTATTTTATCAACTCCAGAACTCAGCAAGAATTGAACATGAAATATAGGGGGGGGACGTCCCTAAATACTGTAAAGCATATCGTCGATTGTTGTGTCGAACAAGCTAATATGGCATGGAAACAGGTTTTTTTGGTAATTCAGTGAAGTGAAGTGATTTTAATTTTGCGTTCTAATCGCTCATTTACTGCGTCAGTATCATTGGGTAAAAAAACACAGTAAATAGACTAAGATTAAACTTGTCTGGAAAAGTGTTAACTCTTTAGAATTTAAACCGGATATATCTATCCCAAATCTTCTACCCGTGTATGTTTAAACTAACCCTTTCCGGCCTCTAACACCTACCCTGTAATGTCGTTCTAAACATAAAATATCATCTCATCATTGAAATGTCGAAGCTGCCAGGTAATGCATGGTTGTGTAGCAAGAAGCTTGCTCCCCAACCACATGGTTCCGGAAATAAAGTTATACACAAAATCAGAGAACAAGTAATTACTACTTGAACTAAGACAGGGGTTGCAGCAATATAAACGCCTTATTTTGTTTAAATGCTATAAATAATGTTCAAATGAATTACGTACATACTATTCTTTTACAATTTATGTCTATGAATATAAAACTGCACGTACGCACACACCACGCTCGCGCACGCACTTAATAAATTATCATGAGTACGTTAAGCATTGGGAATCAAATCATAATGATGTATATATTCATTCTTATCGTGTTCCGGTAAATTTGAGCATTCATCTTTTAACTGCTGGTGTAATTGACGTTGAAAGAAAATTCTGTATTTAGACGTTGTATGTTGACAACGCACACAGTGCAACGCGTCTTCCTTTTACTTTAATATGGTGAGATACAATTGTAAGATATTTGTCTTTTAATTCAAGGAAATAGAATCTCTCCAGTTGATTCACTCCCATGGTACACAGCCGTGTTATGTACATTGCAAACTCTTACCAAATAATATTTTAAAAACAAGTATATTGAAATGCAAAAAATTCTCTCTTAATTATGGCGCCAAAGAACAACAAAAAACATTTTCATTTGCGTCAACGAACCGTATAATTTGGAAGTGATAACACAATGGCTAACTCGTATTTTAATAAAAAAAAAAAGTATTTTTTAAAATGTGTTTAAAATATAATTATTGTACCTGTTTGAAATATTTTATTTCTAAGAAACATCACAAATCTTCTAAACAACCTTTTGGTGTTGGCACCCTCCTATAAATTCACAAGACCTCCAAGGGTAAACATCGCCTAGGTTAAGATGAATCACTGGTTTAAGTACAAGGAATGCTGAAAAGTTCCTGGCTTTGGGTCAAAGAAAATACAGCAGGATCACTTAACTGTGATTTTATTTAACATATTCTTCGCTCAGCTTCACACATTTATTGCAACGGTCCTTCAGTTTTTCTAAGCCCTGTAAAAGAACTCGGAATGCTGGGCCTCCAGTCAAGCTTTTTCCAATACCCTTAAAGTCAGGAACTTTTCGGCATCCCCTTGTAAGTATATGTGTAAATGTGTTTTAATAAAGTGATAAATTAAGACAGCGAACCGGCAGAATCGTTGCGCACCGAACAAAGTCCTTAGCGGCATTTCTTTACTCTCTGATTGCAAATTCGGCCGAGTTCGAGTTTTCCGTTTATCCTTTCAGGGTCGATAAAATAGATACCGGTAGGGTGCTGTGATCGATGTAATCAACTAACCTTTTCCCTAAAAATTGCTGAGCTTCTGCCAAAATTTGACACCAATTTATGAGATAAATCGACAGTGTCGCTGGATGCTCAAATAGGGTGCTTCCTGATATTTGATCACAGTTCACGGTGATCTAAGTTCAAACCCTACCGATTTAAACAACTTTGCATCTCGGGAAGTGTTCAGTGGTAACCCCACACATTTTCTCCAAGTATAAAAAAAGGTACACTTAATAATGGGTCAGAAACCTCTACTGACAGAAAAGAAAAAAAAAGTGGTGACAGACATTCAACTGGAACCGTCAAAGAGGACCCGCTGTGTAGTACATCACTGAACGGCAATAAAAATAAAGAAACAGAAAGTCTCTTTTAATAGAGGATCAAGTAGGAGGGCGCTGGATAACATAATCGATGTACAGAGCCTGAGAGAATGCTGAGTCGATATAATCTATCGAAGCAAATTCGGGGCTGTGTACATACAGAATAAGACTTTCAATACAAGCGAGAGTGTGAATATATCCTCGCGTGAGTACGTGCATAGGTGTACTTCCAATTCCTAACTCATTACTTTGCATTTATTCTTCCTGAATTTAACGAACTCTTCCTAAATCCCCATACGTCACAGTCGCGATAGCGGAGGAAGTGAGAATGGATATGTGTAGGTGTGTGACTGTATATGTGTGTGTAACAGAGTGTGTGTGTGTGTGTCTGTGTGCGTGTGTGCGTGTCTGTGTGCGTGTCTGTATGTCTGTGTGCGTGTCTGTGTATGTGTGTTAATCTCTCCATGTCTGTGCTAGTGTATCTGTATACTTGTTTATATGAGGAAGCATATTCGAACATCTGCACTTCTGTATTCTATATACAGCAACACTGCATTGCTATATACGTCTTAGAGTGTAATGTGCACACACACACACACACACACACACACACACATTTTTACATACACACACATACACACTCATTATATATATATGTGATTATGGAATTATGTGTATGATGTGTGTGTGTGTG
>NC_068983.1:97562450-97563365 GCF_001194135.2 Octopus bimaculoides
TATATATATATATATATATATGTGATTATGGAATTATGTGTATGATGTGTGTGTGTGTGTGTGCGCGCGTGTGTGTGCGCGCGCGCGTGTACAAGCGCATTCTGCATATCTATATGTGTTCGGGCAATTCTGCTATGTACGTATATGTGAAGGGAGAGAAAGCAAGCTAGTGTCGATATAAAAAAAAAAATTATTGTTGTAATGACTTTTGAACTAGCATAAGCTTACATTTATTTCTGTCAGGCACTCCGTCAGAAACATCCGGGGTAAATACTACCACATCTCTCCTTATTACATATACACATACATTCAACTCGCTTCAGCCCTGCTTTTACACCACCAACGTGGTCGACAAAGGGATTAAAGAACCATGGACAACACTAATCTCTTTAGCATACGGTTTATTAACCTTTAGCGTACGTATCTAATTCCCATCAAGCTCAGTTAATGCCAGCGACATCTGTTGGAGACTTACAAGAAACAACTAACCTTGTTGTATCTTAGCAAAAGAAAGAGAGGAAGAGGGAAAGAAAAAGAAAGCGTGTGAGTAAGTAAGAGAGAGAGAGAAAGAGAGAGAACATGGGAGAAGAAAATAGCGTAAAGTAAGAACGGGTATTAGACACACACTGAGAGTGATGCTCGTCAGTCAACATTTTGAAACGAAGCTGATGATAGGTGGGGAAATAACAATTGCTTGCCGAAAGAGATATTAAAAGAGAAACGGCGGGGTGGGATAAAGTGAAGGAAAATGTTAATTTCAAACTAAAACATCGGCTGTAATATAGGATAATAATCTTCAGATATCAGTTGTCAACAAATTTCACTTCTCAAGGTGTATTATCTATTGCTGTTACACACACACACACACACACACACACACACACACACACACACACACACATATATATATATATA
>NC_068983.1:97564254-97568796 GCF_001194135.2 Octopus bimaculoides
GTGAAATACGTAGCGATATTCTGTCTGAGTTCAAATTCTTCCAAGGTCGACTTCGCTTCCAATCTTTTCGGGGTCGATGAAATAAGTACCAGTTTAACACTGGAGTCAATGTAATCAACTACCCCTTCTCCCAAATTTCAGGCCTTGTGCCTAGAGTAGAAAGGGTCATTATTATCTCTCATTATCACAGATTTTGTTGGAGCTCCTGGAGTCTTACATGCGTAGCGGACTTGCCACCAACGGCCTACGGTACCATGCTATCTATTATTTTCAGCTATATAATACTTTCCTGATTATTCTGGCCGTGCCAATGAGGCAAACCTTTTGTAACAGTTCTACTGGCACTCCAATTTCCTTCATATTCCCCTTGATGCCTTCTGATACTGTTCCCAAGGATCCAACAATAATTGGCACTATCTTCACCTTCTTCATTTTCCATAGCCGGGCTATTTTGTACTTAAAATAGTTGTATTTATCTTTCTTTTCGCCTTGTTTACTATTCGTGGGTCAAAGGGACATGCAACAGCAACTATATAGCATATGTGGTGCACCTTGTCCACCACCACTAGGTCCGATCTGTTATGCTCTAGTACCTGATCTGTTTGAAATGGGAAATCTCAGACCATTTTACTAGTCTCTGACTCTTTCACTCTCTGAGATTTGTGCTCGTACCACGTCTTGCCTCTCTCTAGCCCTTACTTTCCGCAGTTTCCAATGTAGCACTTACGCTACCTGATTGTGTCGCCACAACTTGTAATCGTTTGGTTGTAATCGTTTGGTTGTCCTTCCAATTCGTGGCCAAAGCTTGGTCTCGCGCTACCAGTATAGTGCTCTCGGTCTCTTTTTTTTAAGGGTTCCTTCCATCAACCAATCCCACTTATTTTTCCAGCAATTTGTGTTGTGGCTGCATGGAATTGATTGTGTAGTTCCTTCTTGCGTAATCCCTTCTTCAAGTCCTCTTTGTACTTCTTACTTTGTTTTCCCTTTTTTCTCTGCTTTCAATACTCCCTTGTTCCTAACTGTCACTAGCAAGGTTTCCTTACTTTGGGCTAGGTATCTCATTAAAATCTTCAGTTCGATACGCTGCAGTCTTTCACACTCATCAGCCCCTTATTCTATTTGCTCTCTTCATGTATAGGTAATCAGTGTCTGCACGTGAATGATGGGCACCATGCACCGTTAAGAGCTTTCTTGACTTCCTCTCCATCTCCTTTAGCTTCTCCTCTGTCCACTTCAGGTTTCCAGCGCCATACCGAACTATTGCGACTGCGAACGAGTTTATTGCCGAAATTATGCTTCTGGCATTCAGCTTTGAAGCCAATATCTTCCTCACTCGCCGCAGGTACTCTCTTGTTGTCTTGGTGTTTGATTTCATCTGTCTCAAGCATTCCCAGATATTTATAGCTCGATTGAGGTTAAATTGCCTTCATCATTTCACCACCTGGGAAGCATATGCCTTCTGTTCTGAAAAGCTTTCTTCGTCTCATCTCCATCGTAGAACATTTTGAGAGTCCAAATTCCATCTTAATATCATTCAAATCCGCACAAACTGGACTAGGTTTGTGAATAGCTTGTCTGTGTGACAAGCGTGTTTACACGTGTTGTGCGAGTGACGGAGGTGACAAATAGTGAAAATACATCGTTTCATTCAGAAAATAGAAATAAATTTTAATGAGTTTAATAGTCCAACTCTTTGTCAGTTATTTTAGGCTCCATTTATTATCTTTTGGATAGATTTCGGAGCAGTGTTTTATCTCTCTCACATGTTAAACGTCCCCAGTCTTCTTCTTCTTCTTCTTCTTCTTCTTCTTCTTCTTCTTCTTATTATTATTATTATTATTATTATTATTATTATTATTATTATTATTATTATTATTATTATTATTATTATTATTATTATACTTTTGATCTGCATGTTTGTTCCAGTCACTTACCGACACACCCAGCGTCCTGGGGTGAGTGAATTATAAGAGATGTTACGTTATAACTGAAAGCTTGGTGAGGGGAAGTAGCGAAATATCTTCATGTAATACTACACATGTAATTTCTTCATGTAATACAGCTTATTTAAATGGATAGGGTTTTTTCTACGAATGTGGGCAGTACTTGTTAGGACAACCTTATGGATTTCTCTGAGACACGGTTCTCCTAGGATCTTATCTAGATGTTTCTGACATCCCTGTTTTATCATACCTAAGACACCTACAATAAAAGGAACAGTTCTCGCTTTAAGATTCCACATCTTTTGTATTTCAATTCCCAGGTCCTCATGTTTACAGATATATTTTTGACAGTGGGAACACTTACATTTATTAGTCTACACGTATTTTTTTCACACTCTTTAATAATTATGTCTGGTCGATTAGCCTGGATGGTTCTGTCAGTGTTGACTGCAAACTCCCAGAGGATAGTGACATTTTTACCTTCAACGACTGGCTCAGGATGATGTTCATACCAGTAAGTAGGAGTGCTGATTTTGTAGTGTATACATATCTCCCAAAGTAAATACTGTCCTACTCTATCGTGGCGATTTTTGTATCGTTTGGTGTCAGCACAGGACATCTCGAGATGAGATGCTCTATTGTTCCGTGAAATGTGTCACAGAAACTGCATTTTGAAGAACGTTAGCCTAGCAGTTTTTTGGGGGTTTTTTTTTTTTGTGTGTGAGCAAGCTTTGATGTGTCACCAATATGAAACCTTCAGACTCTATTTGCAGTCCTGAAATTCTCAGCCACTACATCAGCATTTCCACTTCGAAGTATATACTGTCCATGCAGAGGCGTCTAGCTCCACCGCTCCTCAATTTGTTTCTGCCCATTGTTTTTTGCAATCTGCTTGATGAATTTTGCTTGTTTTGTGGCAGGGGTTTCAGGTTCTTCAACTATTTCAGGGTTAAGGCCAAGTTCCCTTGCGAATTTGCAAGCTTCCTTGACAATAGGATATGATATTTTGCTGCTTCAAAAGCATCAAGCAGATTTTGCTCTACGCAGCAGCCAGCATGTTTGGGTACGAGTAAATTTTTACTCATAGATCCTGACCCAGAAGCGTGCATGGTCCCCTGAAAAGGGTAAAGACCCCCTTCGTTCATGAATGACCATGGGATTGCATCTAGAAAGTTACCCTCTGAGGCACATGTCCGGGCAAGATTGTTTTAATGAGAGACCAGCAGTCGCCCACGCATACCAGCCTTCCCTCACCACACCGCCGATGTTATCCAAGGGAAAGGTAAAGACCAATACATTTTGGCACTAGTGACGTCGCAACTCATTTCTACAGCTGAGTGAACAGGAGCAACATGGAATGAAGTGTCCTGCTCACACAACAGCGTGATCCGGAAATCGAACTCACTACCTCATGATTATAAGCTCGACACTCTAACCACTGAGCCATGCGTCTTTTCGGTACCCTGTAGGAGTAAACTATTTACATTGATGCCTATTTACTTCAGATAGAGAGTGATCAGGGTAAAATATATAGAGCCAAATATCTGTGGGGTAAGGTTGATATGCGTTGTTTGAAGACTCCTGGAATGCTCGAAGAAACAGAAAATAAAATTCTGGAGTGAAAACTGGGTTGAGATGGGGCTAAAGATCGTGACTGTGGTGAAATATGTGACACTGGGGTGGACCCTCGATCTAACAGAGATCCCAGGAGGGCAACAACTGAAGTAAAATGTCTTCCTCAAGCACACAGCACACAAACGGGTCCAGGAATCGAACTTACTACATCATGATTGTGAGCCCGACGCTCTAATCAGAGATCCATGCGCTTTCACGGTTCCCTGTAGGAGTGGACTATATGATAATGGAGAGTAGAAAACATTGATGCCACGATAGTGACAAAATTGATAACTTTAAAGCCTTCTGCCCTCAACAAGAACAACTTAAGCGATAGCTAGATAAAGGCCTTTATCTCTGTCAATACCGATAGCAGTAGCAGCGACAACACCAGCAACAGTGGCAACGAGGCCAACAAAAAGAGTGCGTTCGTGGCAAAAATGGCTACGGCACCAGCTGCATGAATAGATGCAACACCGACAACAACTATTACTACAACAACAATATCAGCGATGGAAGCAACAGAAACAAAAGAAGCACACCCTCGAACGATCTCTTAATAGAGAAGGGAGACTATGCAACCTAACAACGACGATCGTTAGTAAAATTTGACAACAAAAGTCGGCGTATAAATTACGAATCATTACCCCACATGTTGAGATAATATTCATATTTCACCTAGACTCGGTGATACTCAGCGAAAATTCAACAACCTAACTATGCGGTATTCAAGAAGAAAAGTGATATAGATTCGCGTGGTACACTGATACTGCCAAGATGGTAAGCTCCCGCAACTTTATGAGAGGGTTGCATGTATTTGTAACCTTTTGTATGTATCAAACTTTGTATCTGACTTCATATATTCGGTTTCGTCCGCACACATCATACACACATACATGCATACCTATATACATACATATATACATACATATATGCATGCATACATACATACATATATATATATATATATACATATATACATATA
>NC_068983.1:97570411-97571731 GCF_001194135.2 Octopus bimaculoides
TTTATTGGGAATTACATGTATGGATCAAAACAGTTTGATTCAAATTCGTTGATTGTCTGAGTTTCAAGTGTGATGCTAGCCTTCAGCCATTTTGAATTTGAATTTGAATGAAAGAAGTTAATTGTTATTACCGTAAGATGGACTGCGATTGGTCGAGGAATGTCACGCGGTGTCGTGGTTTCATGTTGGTATAACGGTAAAATACAGCAGCAAATGTTAGTTGGGAAATACCACATCGCGTGGTGACAGGAAATCGGTCGGGTTGTTGGAGGGGAAGTAGGAAGAGGTGGTAGGTGCAAATATATAGTTGTATATGTGATGTGGAGACGAGCTTATATGGTTCTATATATATATATATATCATATTCGTTCGTACCTTCCCTTTCCGTATAGCAAGCCTACTATCGTATGAGTGAAACATTCTCATAAAAACTGTTGTATTTCTCGTTGCAGTCGTTCCTGTTTTCATTGTTGTTGTTCTTATTGTTGTTGTTGTTGTTATTATTATTATTATTATTATTATTATTATTATTAGTGATTAACTAGACTATGTCAATATCGTTGAAGTAAATCTCCGAAACATAACAAGAAAAAGAGCGGAATAGCTTTATATTTTAATGAATGAGAAGTCTTTCAGTATAACTTTGTTTTAGTAGTGATAAATCATCCGTCAGCAGTCCAGATGGATTAATCTCCTGAAATTGGCAGATGAACGAGACTTGGCTCAATGGACGAGATTTAGCTGAAGGCTAGTGTGTCTTTCTGCTGTATTGGCAGCCATTACATTAGATTTCGCACGCAATATCTCTATTTTATTCATTTGAATTATGGTCAAACTGCTCGCAACATTTCAATTCTAACAAGACAGATTGCCAGATAAGGGAAAATGTCTACAGCATTTTGATAAACACAAACTTCTCAGCTTCTCTTCACTATCTATCTAGTAATCTATTTATCTACCAATCTATCTATCTATCTATCTATCTATCTATCTATCTATCTATATATCTATCTATCTATCTATATACATATTGCGTATGTGTATGTGTGTGTGTGTGTGTGTGTGTGTGTGTGTGTGAGTGTGTGTGAGTGTGTGAAATCATATATTTATCAATGTATGAATCTACCTAGTAGAATAACCCTCCATCTATTTAATTTTCGCATGCGTTCACTCTTACTTTCTTTCTTTACTTCTTTCTCTCTTTCTCATCTCCCAACTTGTTACTTCTTTCTTATCTAGTTTCGTTGTCCATTGAAATACTTGACTACCGTGCGCTTGTTTTTGTATGTGTCTACATCTTCAAGCAAATAAATGTGTGTG
>NC_068983.1:97571741-97572367 GCF_001194135.2 Octopus bimaculoides
TTTGTATGTGTCTACATCTTCAAGCAAATAAATGTGTGTGTGTGTGTGTGTGTGTGTGTGTGTGTAGGGGAGAAGGTGCGCATGTGAATGTGTGCGTGTGTGTGTCTGTGAGTCTGTGTGTGCATTAAGAGAATGCGTTACCATGTTTATATGCGAAAATTCGCTAGCCGGCTCTGGATCTGTTTCAGTACATGTGTATATGTGTCTGAATTGGTCTGGTTATGCAGATACCAATCTGTCTAACTAGCTAGCAAGCGAACTACATATATTTATTTGTACAAAAATATGTATCACAATACACATGTATTATTTCCTACATACATATTAAGAAGGTATTCATTACTTGCACAAACACACACACCACATATAAGTACGTGTGCATGTATACACACACACACACACATGCACACACACACACACACACACACACACACACACACACACCACACGAGTAAGCACATAAATGCAAAGGAAGTTGGGAAAATAGTACTTGAATACCAAAGGTAGGGTAGTATCATACTTTCATATCTATACATATACATACAGACACAAACACATACACGTATATATATATATGTACACATATATATATATATATATGTACACTTATATGAATAAATATATAT
>NC_068983.1:97572377-97573789 GCF_001194135.2 Octopus bimaculoides
AAGATGGTTACAGGTAGGAACAAGGACAAAAAAGTGGTAATATAAAAGGAAGAGAGAGAAGCAATACGCAGGCGCATTGAAATATGTATACACACACGCACACGCGCGCACACACACATATATATAATATGAATAATATATATATATATGCATATATGCATACGTATATGTACATACATCTATACGTATATATATGCATATATGGGCACAGGACGTCACGAAACGTGTACAACTAAAAGTACGAAGTACGAGTACATGGAATATGAACTATTTTTTCGAACAACGAAACACACAAATGGAAAACAAGACAAACAACACGAAAAAACGGCCTTTCCTCAGTTGTTGGATGTTTTTTTCTACTCTCGTATTTCGAGTAGATACGCTTCGATAAATCAGTTGCTCCCAGCAAAGCAAATTAAATGAAATGTAAATTTTAACTCTGAAGATTTAGAACTCAGAATGTAAAGACCAATGAAATACCACTAAGCTTTTTTACTCGGCAAGCTAATCCTGAAATATCAGTTTCAAATTTTTGTTACATGGCCAACAATTTTGAGGAAGAGTGAACGTCGATTACATTGACACTTCTGTTCAACTGATACCTATTGTCAGTTAAAGTTTAGACAGTGTCACGTGACAACTTGCTGGAGCTGCCTACTGGATCCTAGCAGCGGGAAATTTAGACAATGTCAAGTGACAACTTGCTGGGGCAGCCTGCTGGAGCCTAGCAGCAGGTATAAAAAGGGGAATTTGACAAGACAGTCAGTCGGACGCTGACACTCGTTGATGCTGCATCGAAGAGGCCAGGGAATAGAAGAAAGAAGACATGCACCCAACACCAGAGCTGAAGACACCTCCGCTACGTCAAAACGGTAGATGAGTAGGGGCTGAAACCGGACGTGGTTCTTCCTGATGATGTCTCGAACTAACTGGATCCTATAAAGGAACTGTTGCGGTAGCAGACCACGAAACGTGGTTGAAATTCCTTAACCCAGAAGGATAAAAGCAAGTCCGACCCCGGAGGCATAAAGACAGACGAAATGCCGCTAAGCATTTTGTCTAGCATGCTAACAATCCTGCCATCTCACCGCTTTATGCTGTTATTCCTCTAAAAGTGATTTTGTTATTAGAAGGGCAAAGACACTCAGCGTTCTCAGCGGGGAGCGACAACTGAGGCCTGCGAATGCAACACGCTGCCTCTTAAACCAAACAAACATTTACATCCCCCGTTTGCGAGCAAAGCTGTAATCTAAGGATATCAAATGATGTTGATAATCATGTGATTCGATGAACAAGCCTAATCAAGCGATGCGCAGTTATGTGCATGTGTGAGCGCGCGCGCGTTCGTGTACATGTAAACACATATAAATGTATATATATATATATATATATATATATATATATATATATAT
>NC_068983.1:97573799-97574098 GCF_001194135.2 Octopus bimaculoides
TGTGTGTGTGTGTGTGTGTGTGTGTGTGAGTGTGTGTGTATATATATATATATATATATATACTTCTCGTATATATTTCATGCACATTTACATCCGTAAACATACATTTATATGTGTGTTCTGGGGATATATAGACGCGCGCGCGCACACACATATATAAATACATACACAAACACACGCACATATACGCACACGCACACACACGCTCACACACACATGTATGTATATAGGTATGTGCGTAAGTACATACATCATCATCAACATCATCATCATCATCATCATCAGATCGGAAGAGCGTC
>NC_068983.1:97574790-97576019 GCF_001194135.2 Octopus bimaculoides
CACCACCACCACCACCACTGCCGCCGCCGCCGCCACCACCACCGCCACCACCGCCACCACTGCCGCCGCCGCCGCCACTGTCGCCTTCACCACCGCTTCCACTTCGTTTGCCTTTCTTTATCTTTTTACCCTTCTCTCCAGGCATTCCAATTGAGTGTCACTAGCTATCTCGTACACGCTTATTTTCTGACTAACCCGACACATTCACATATGCGCATGCGCACGCACACGTCTGTTGCTGTTTTATGCATGTGCTTTTGCTTTCGTTTAACACACACACACACTCACAAATAGGCGCCAACGAAGGAGCCTCTACGTAATTACTCAACCTGTATAATATAGCAACCAAATCACCCTAAAAAATACAAAACAAACAAACATGGTGCATGATGTTTTATAATGTCGTACACGGCTTCCTGTGCAAAGGGAAATATAGATGGAATGATCACGGACAGAATGTCATTCATTACAAGCCTGTTCCGTATCTAAAACCAATAACGGTAAGACATTTATCCAAATACATGAAATCGTTTTATCACTTCCATGCTATTTCAGTCTCACCTCCACCGCTCGTTTTTACTTTCCACTACCTTTCCTCTGTTATTCTCTCCGCATATATCTTGTATGTGATTCAACTGGGGAAGATCGCCGGGTGACGGCAATATGGCTTGCCCACCAGGGTCAATGGATTCAATGAGACCAGGCAATTGTGCGCCCACTGTCCTAGAAGGGACACCGGAGCACTGATCTGGGAAGATTATCCTTCCTTCTTCATGCTATCATTGACCTCTTGCCAACCCTAAATAATCTTTGAATATGGGGTAAAGAAAAAAAAACCCTCTGTCTTTTAACCGGATTATAAAAGAGCATTTATATAGGAGACACGCAGTAGTAACGCTAAAAGGGAATGCAGTCCGTAAGGACTCGGGAGAAAGATAGAAGAGTAGAAAGATGAGCTAGAAGAGGAGGAAGGTAGAAGGAAAATATAAAATGAGAAGTGGAAAGATAAGAAATATCGAATGCTTGGAGCTGAACGTTTGACCTAGGCACTGGTCAAGTGGAAACAGGATGGGTGATAAAAGAAATGGGATGGTCACGTGGTACCGAAAATGGAAAGGAGGGCGCGAAAAAACTGAAGGGGAAAGGGAGGGGAAGAGAGAGTGAGGGAGAGAGAGAGAAAGGCAGAGAATAGAGAGATACGAACAGTGAAGGAGGAGAGAAGGTAGGGG
>NC_068983.1:97576029-97577071 GCF_001194135.2 Octopus bimaculoides
ATGGAGAGATACGAACAGTGAAGGAGGAGAGAAGGTAGGGGATTAACAGGTGGGAAGAGGGAGTTTGGAAAGAGAAAGGAATAAAGGAAGGAATGGAAGATAAGGAAAGAGAAAAGTGGTGGAAAATCTTAGGTTGTTTGGAAAATATTGTTCAATTTTTGGAAAATATGTTTTCAAGTTCGATTTAAGATGTTGTTTTCTGTAGTGTATTGGACGAAATTTTACATGCTTAATAACTGACGTGCACTCTTTAATAGATTTTTAGTGATTTCTTTCAGAATATAATTTTGAAGCGTAGAAATCCTTAATTTCAAGTGTGGAGAAAGAAATGCGCTTACCTTTATTGGTATGAATTCAAGCTTGGACATAATGCTTCCCTAACAGCCGCCAATATCAACAGAGCATGTGGTGAAGGGTTCACTAGTGATCGGACGGTACGTTGGTGGTTTGAAAGATTCCATAGTGGGGATGATAACCTTGAAGGTAGAGAACGTTCATCTACTCTTAGAGATCAGCATTTGAAAACAAGTCAAGCAAAACCCACGACAGAGGAATGTTTCATATGCTTGGTGTCAGTTAGCAACTGGAAAAATTGCATGTTCACTTGAGCAAAATGAGATCCGCATTTGTTAATCGACGTGGTCCAATTCTGTTCCACGACAATGCTCAACCACACGTTTCCAGGATAACACTGCAGAAGTTCACAGACTTGGGATACGAGACTTTGCCACATCCTCTATGTTCCCCTGATCTTTTACCTGACTATCATTTTTTCATAACAGTTTTTTTTAAGGCAAAAAACCTTCCGTCCCAAAACCGAGGTTGAAACTGAATTCAAGGATTTCTTGGCATCAAATCTTTTGAATTTTTGTCGAAGAGGCATAAATGACCTTGTTAATCGATGGAAGAAATGCATAGCTATTCAGGGATCATATTTTGAATGATCAAACCTTTGTATTAGTTCAGTTGTTCAAGAATATAGGCTTATTTTTTTTTTAAATCAGCCATTATTTTCCGGACAACCAAATAGAAAGATATGCAG
>NC_068983.1:97577433-97578578 GCF_001194135.2 Octopus bimaculoides
GCTGCTGAGAATGGGTGGAAACAGAAGGGGGTGCATGGTGTTAAATCAAATATTCTTTTCTACCCTAGGCAGAAGGCTCAAAATTTTTGGGGAGGGGGTCAGTCGATTAGATTGACCCCAGTACGCAACTGGTACTTAATTTATCGATCCCAAAATGATGAAAGGCAAAGTCGACCTTCGCGGAATTTGAACTCAGAACGTTAAGACAGACGAAATACTGCTAAGCATTTCGCTCGGCGTGCTAACGTTTCCGCCAGCTCGCCGCCTTGTTAAATCAAATATTAAAAGTAAGAGGTAGCACAGGAAGACGATAAAGGAACACATGGAAAATATTCGCAAAATACGTGAACACGTTAATCCCTCATTAGTTATCGACCAAAAATCATTACAATTTCTTGCCATTATCGATAAGATTGTCCATTTTGTTGGCGTTAACAGCAAAACACGCTAATGGGATATGTTAGCGGACATGAAAGACAGAATGGAATCAATGAAAAAAGGAAACAAATACAGTCTATGTGCATGTATGTATGAGTGTGTGTATGTCCGCCTCCACCTGACAACCAGTGTCGGTTTGTTTACGCCCTCTTGATATAGCGATTCAAAAAAAAGGACCCATAGAATAATAAACGGACTTTAAAAGAAAATTACTGGGATCGAATTGTTCGGCTAAAAGCCTTCAAGATGTTGTCTTAAAATAAACGCAGTCCAATAACTGAAACAAGTAAAGGATAAACGAAGTTTTGTTGCTACCGTTCACCTTGATGTCGTTGCTATTTGCTGTTCGACAGCATCATCGAATTAGAATATTTATAACAGACCTGCTGTTCCTATAATCATTAAAATCCTTCTTTTCGTTTGTCGACATATAATTATATTTATGCCTTTAGTGTTCTCTTCGAGCATGTGTTTATGTAAATGGAGATAGTTTACTGGAGATATGGTTGCGGATAGATATGTATGTATATGTTTGCATGTAACTATTGTTGAATATAAGCATGTATGTATACATGTATTTATATAAACATGTAGTTACGTACACACACACACACACTATCACAAATTTATGTCTGCATACATGTATATTTATCTACATGAGTATATATATATATATATACATATATATATGTATATATGCATATATA
>NC_068983.1:97579245-97583635 GCF_001194135.2 Octopus bimaculoides
TGTGTGTGTGTGTGTGTGTGTGTGTGTGTGTGTGTGTGTGTGTGTGTGTGTGTGTGTGTGTGTGTGTGTGTGTGTGTATAGGTCCTTCGATATTTATTTCCATTTTATTTTATCACGATAAGAACCAGTCAATCATCGATTTTCTGAGCTCTTCTTACTTGACTAGTCAAAAGTTTGTGCAAATCAGAAGATGAACGACTTATAGTTTGCAGAAGCTATAAGTTCTGGTATTTTGACAGTTCTGTTGATACAATGGAGCTACTGTGCATATATTTGTGCTGTCTAGCATTTGAAAATTGCTATTGTGGTGTACAAAATTTTATGACTGTTATTCTTCATTTAATCACATAACCAAAATACCCCAACAGCGTAGTTTCACGAAAAGATCCATAACAGACACAGATATGACTGTGTAGTAAGAAGTTTGCTTCCAAAGCACATGATTTCAGTCCTGCTGTGCGGCTCTTTGAACAAATGTTTTCTACTATAAAACGAAGCCAACTAAAGGCATGTAAGTGGATTTTGTAACGGAAACTGGAAACTGAAAACACTTCTTTTCTTTGTGTGTGTGGGTGGGGGGTGTTATAATGAGGGCCGGTTTATAGGGTTACCCTGGATTTCTCGCTCATAAGGGGTTTAGCCTTACCGCGTATCTTCAGACCCCAAACACTCATGGCCTAAGACCTGTTCAAAATATGGAGGGGGAAATGCCTTTCTGTAGAAGTAAACACTAGGTGATTACCTCATTTTGCCATTGGTCATCGAGCTTCGGCTGCGCCGCCACCTTCGGCCTTGGCTATTGGCTTCCGGCTGTATTGTCGCCTTGTTGATTCCAAAAAGCCAGCAGGAAAAACATATTGCCATGAAATTGCCAAAATGAACGAAAAACTGTTACCTCTTCGTCCCATACTGGTCAACAGAAGATGGCCAATCATTCTTCATGACAATGCTCAACCACACGTTTCACTAATGACGTTCCAGAATTTGAGGAAACTTGGCTAGAAAGTTCTTCCCCACCCAGCTTATTCACCAGACCTTTCTCCTACCGACTACCGCTTTTTCAAGCACTTTGATGGTTTCCTGCGAGAGAAGGAGTTCAAAAATCAAACTGATGCTGAAAATGCTTTCAACGAGTTCATCAGTTCCAGAACTCCAGATTTTTATGTTACCGGAATAAACAAACTTGTAACTCAATGGCAAGAATGTGTTGATTGTAATGGTACTTAGTTTGATGAATAAAATTTCCGCATTGGTGAAGTATATTGTTATGAATTTCATGTTTCGAAGATTTGCTTAATCTTTACTCAGGCTGATACATACTGCTTGAGTATAAACATAATATATTTCAAATTGGAGAAACTGTGTCTACACCCCAGCAATTCGCGTATGAAATCCACAAAACTATAACTTACTAGGTGTTAAGGTCTTTCTGTATCCTTTCAATAATGCTTTAGTGTCATCCGGCTGACTTTTTCACATTTTTCTTTTTCCAGGGGTATCAATAGAGATAGCTAACAAAGCAGTTTATTTTGATTAGGTGGTATTAGTTGTTTTTAGTTAACGCTTCCATATATATTAGTGTCTATGCACACACACACACACACACACACACACACACACACACACATACATTAATACATATAAATATCATTTATAATAATATCCGATGTCTGTAAGTAATTCAGGAAAAGCAGAAGAAGGCGATCGGCCAGAAGCAGACAGTAAATAGCAGTTAAAGAATTAAAATGAGACATTAAATACTACGCGCTCTATTCTTTTAGCTAAGACAATGCATGGGCTACGTTCCTTAAACCGCGCTCTGCATCTCTTCTCTAAGTATCTACCACTCAGATATACTACACACACATACACACACACACACACACACACACACACACACACACACACACACATACATTAATACATATAAATATCATTTATAATAATATCCGATGTCTGTAAGTAATTCAGGAAAAGCAGAAGAAGGCGATCGGCCAGAAGCAGACAGTAAATAGCAGTTAAAGAATTAAAATGAGACATTAAATACTACGCGCTCTATTCTTTTAGCTAAGACAATGCATGGGCTACGTTCCTTAAACCGCGCTCTGCATCTCTTCTCTAAGTATCTACCACTCAGATATACTACACACACATACACACACACATACACACACACACACACACACACACACACATTTGCATATGCATGTTAGTTTAATGTTTTTATTATGTATATAGCAATACATAGATATAAATATGTAAATATGTATCCTTTCATATATATGCATATGTATGTGTATATAAATATAAATAAATCAATGAATATAAGTATATATTAACTATATTTGGTTAAAATTGATGGGTGAGTGTTTGACCCAATCGGATGCGCAAGGAGCCGTGTTAGCGTTGATTTGTGGGTTCGATTCTGGCTGGGGTTAGCTCATCATTTTTCAGTCATTTGCTTTTATTTATAAATTGTCTCTTCAAATTGGAGTATAAAATATTATTATGATATATTATACAGCTATTTTTATACTATGAGCCTTCCTTAGTAGCTTTCTCACCGTAACTTACAAAGACTTCCGCGTTTGTTTACAAATATTATATGTGGTATTAAACAGTTTAAGTATATATTAATTAAATTTGGCTGCAATTTATGGGTGAGCGTTTGGTCCAATCGGATGCGCAAGGAGCCATGTTAGCGGTGATTTGTGGATCCGATTCTGGCTGGGGTCAGGTCATTAATAGTTAGTCGTCTGTTTGTATTTATAAATTGTCGCTTGAAATCGGAGAATAAAATATTATTGTGATATATTACTACACAGTCATTATATATATATATATATATATATATATATATATATATATACGCACATACATATATACGCGGTCTGATCAATAAGTATCAATAAGTAATAAGTTGCCATAGTAACGAAACTAATGCACACAGGTAAGGTCGCTTGGCAAAGATTGACCTTGAACACTGCTGTGCATGTGCACTAAGCTTTAACGTTCTAATTTATTCCGGTTGTTTACAGCTGTGCTTGGAAGGAAGGTGTGTAGCATGTGATCGTCGCATTGACCATGACAGAGAATGTTATGATGGCGATATCTGCTCAGAGGCCCACGCAAATATGCGGAAAGTGTATAGAGAGGAGTGTATGAGCCACATACAAGTGTACGAGTGTTTCAGACGTTTACAAAAGGACCGAAGAAATGCTGATATTGATGAACGTTCTGGGAGGCCTGCAACCAACAGAAATGAGAAAGACAACGCAGATGTGCGTGCAGCTGTGAGGGGAAATCTTCTAATCACCATCCATGAACTATCAGAGTATGTGCAGATTAGTTACGGTTCAGTTCAGTCCATTATCACTGAAGATTTGGGTATGAGACGCGTGTCTGTCAAGTTTGTGCAAAAACTGCATTCAGCAGACTTAAAAGACACACTAGTTTCAGTTACACAAAATCTTGTTAATTGTGTCGAGATCGACGAAAACTTTCTGAAAAATTTGCGTAGGCCTCTGAGCAGACGTCGCCAAACTTTCGGCAAAATCTGAAGTTCAACTTTATGTGTCATGGTCAATTCAACGATCACTCGTTACACACCTTCCTTCCAAGCACTACTGTAAATAGCGGAAGTAAGCTAGGACATTGAAACTTAGTGAGCATGCAGACACAGCAGAGTTCCAGGTTAATCTGTGTGAAGCGGTTTCATTCAGCGTGCTTCAGCTTTGTTACGACTGGGACAGTCCGGATACTTATTGATCAGACCAATGATAGTCAATTAAAAAAAGCACAGAGTAAAGAAAACGAAAAAAACAAAACAAACGAACATGTGGACGTAGCACAAGCAATGTATTAATAAGACACTCGAAGAACGAAAAGGGTAGTAGCTTTACAATTCGAGCATAGCTCTTCTTTGGAAACAGGAAAAACAAGAAAGTCCAAGACAAAGGAGGATAAAATTCGCCAACAATTACGTGCGGTTACATTTTTGAAGTGACTGGAAGTAGAAGGAATGAAGAGAAAGTGCTTTCTGGGACAGGAGTGTGTGAAAATGATCAATATGTGTGTGTGTGTGTGTGTGTGCGTATTTGCATGTGTGCGTAGATAGAAGGGTAAATAGTGAGTCAGAGGCAGAGGCAGTCTAAAGAGGGTGGGAGAATGGGTGGGAGTGACTGTGCGAATGGGGGATGAATGCATGTATATACTAATGCATAAATATATATATATTAACCATATATATACATATATGTATATATATATATATACACACACACACACACATATATATATAAATATATATATATACATACATATTGATATGTGTATATAAATACACACATATGCATTCGTTAGACACGTGCATATACACAAATTTTCCTGT
>NC_068983.1:97583660-97584694 GCF_001194135.2 Octopus bimaculoides
ATATATATATATATATATATATACATACAATTATATATGCGTGTATGTTTATGTGTGTTTGCATGTGTGTTTGCATGTGTGTGTCTGTGCTGTCTTTTTGCATGCGTATGTGTGTTTGATGGCTATCTATCAAATCGACGTTACCCTTTTCCATTTTTTGTTCCAATGCATACATAGATAATGAATTCATAGATGCGGCTCAAGATCAAAAAGAAAGAGACAGATGTGTAGACAAGCGGTACACAGATAAAGGATCGAATCACGGATGTTCGGTGGCTGTATCTGAGTAATGGCCTCGATCTCCCCTTCGTTCGTCCTTTCCAGCATTTCTAAGGCCTACCACTTTGGTGGGAGCAGTCTGTTAGCTACCGATAGACCTCGGCTCTTTCTAGATAAGACTCTTCCTTTCGAATTACATGATTGGTTCTGTGGAGAATGCCTTTTATGATCATTGTTTCGATACTGGTCGTCTCTTAACACTTGAAGCTATAGGAACATGGAAGAATAACATTCCCCATGATGAAGTATGAAGAATTTTGTATGAAGAGATGGAGAGGGGTGAGAGTTCTGGTTCAAGAAATCGAGTTTGCGTCAGACATCTAAATGCAAGAAAGGTCTGCTTGATTCTGTTGTTAAGCTTCTCACTCAACATTGGGTCGCTAAAGATGACGCTTCCAAAATGAACAAAAAGAGCATGGTCTTGTACTTGCTTGTCAATAGAAATTCCGGTGAGAAGACGATGCTCATGCTCGGTCTATGTATTTAACACTTGTCCCATCAGTCGTTAAATCAACTGTTTCCTATTCTTTTTAGAGGACATGAATGAAGAGATACTTACGTAGCATCTCCCACAAACAGCAGCCGGTAAATAACCAAGAACAAAGTTTTAGAGCAGACATGAAGCCTACAGATTGAGAAAATTTCCATGTGTGCGTGTGTATGTGTTTTGTGTGTATGTATGTATGTATGTATGTATGTATGTATATATATATATATATATATATATATATATATATATATATATATATATATAT
>NC_068983.1:97585054-97589341 GCF_001194135.2 Octopus bimaculoides
TGTGTGTGTGTGTGTGTGTGTGTGTGTGTGTGTGTGTGTGTGTGTACACATAATCATTTACTTCTATGTTGATCACTTTGAAATAGGTTCTCTACGTAAGACATTCCAGTGTCGCCAAATTTCTTTTTCTTCTGTTAACCACAGAAGCATTCGTTATTTTTATGCCACCTATTGAGAGACATTACTCTGGAAACAGAACATTTTCCAGTGGGAATACTTACAAGATATGGTCATATAAATTTTCTTTATACAATGAAACAAGTGTTAGCTCTTCCAACATGCCCTTGCATTTTATACATTTGTTTCGAATCCATAACTAATACATAATTGGTGAAAAATACTTAACTGAGTCTAATTATAGAAGTGTGAGAAAACTTTCGTTATTCCAGCTCATAGCTGAATAAAATTAGTGTAGCAGAGGACGCAGTACATGGTGAAGCTTCAATGTGGCTCTAAGAAACACTACAGTTCCTGAAACTAGGAAAAAAAAATACCATATGACAAATCGAAAAATTGCAAATGGAAGGAATACAAAAATAAATAAAACATTGGTTGGGAAGGAAGAAACAGCAACATATCTGTGCTGGTATGGTTGCGTACTTAAAAATTTTGCTTCAGAAACACGTGGTTTCAAGTTCGTACCGCAACGTGGTACCGATGTCAAGCTTGTTAACCGATCCCTCTTTTAGCCAACGATCGTATATCTAACGCTTCTGTAAGTTCCGAGTGTTCCATTTATATAAAACTAATATATCTTTTGTTGTGTCTGGGGAGAGTCATTCTCTTTTGGTGCCTTATAATTTAACACACTCACCGGTAAAATTTCCACTTATTTCTTATTTATTTTTCTAAGATTTTCGTTGCGTCTTGCAACCTTTTCAATAGTTTTGATAAACAGTGATCTGTGTAAAAAGTTGCGAGATGCAACGAAAATTTTTGAAAAGTCAGAGAAGAAATAAGTGGAAATTTTACCGGTGAGTGTGTTAAATTATAAGGCACCAAAAAGAGAATGACTCTCCCCAGACACAACAGAATATGTTTCAACACACGAACTCACATAAAAAATCTTGCAAACCAAATCCCAAAACGAAATAATATATCTTTTACTTTTCTCTAACTTTACAGTAAATTCAATATTTAAGATGTCACACGCTGCAGCTTACAGTTTCGTTCACATTCATCAAACTGCTCTTTTAACTTAAAACATGACAAATTTCATCTTGTTTCGTTTCGTGTAAATGAAATGTAACATCATTATAAAGGGTACTTTTGAAGCGACACCTGGGAATCTAATGAGAATTGTAAACTCATCAATATACTTGAAGTAATTATCAGGGAAACATAACCTTCAACATAGTTTATTATACCGTATCAGTTTCGAAACCCAAGTGAAATTTTTACATACAGACGATTGTTGTTAACGTACGAAAGGCGTCAGTTTGGTGCTTGTGTAAGAAATAATCATTAATGGATTGCTGGGTGTTGGTACTGTTAATATGTTTACACTCATAAGAAAAAATAATACTTTTCATGGGAAAACTGGTTAAAACTTTTCACCATCTGTTTACAACCAACCAATTTCTGAACACTGAAAATACAGAATTCCGATTGGTTTACTTGAAGAAGTGTTTGCTACTTTTGATACTGATAAAAGATTTATTGTTTTCACACACACACACACACACTGATACCCACTCACAGACGCATTCCCCCTCCCCCATTCGCAGATATACTCTTCAAGCTATTCCCGAAATAACTTCCACTTGAAAAAACATAATTACCCGTTTGTTTGATTCTATAGACGTATAATTGTAACTCAAGCTTTCTCTTTGAAGATTGCGCATTTAGTGTTTAAATATCTCCCATTTTTATCTTCATATTTTCAAGACGAGAGGAACTTTCAGGAGTATCTAATACTCTATAATTGCCCAAACATGATTAACACTTATCAGATATTTGTATAAGGGAACTCAATTTTCAAGATATCTTCTGAATTTGCTAGATATTACTGGAATGCACTGTACAAATAGTTTCTTATGTACTAGAATAACTGAGCAACACAAGAAAAACAAAGCTGATGTTTTTTTCTTATTTAATTCTCTTCTGGTTTGCATATATATTTTCTTCACGCTGAAATTCTGCTTTACACCTCCTCTATACCTTCTTACGTAGTAATATACACCAAACTTCCATACAAAAATAGCTATAATAATAATAACAATGATAATTTAGAACAAGGTCAAGGTCGTAAATGTTCTGTTGGAAAATCTACTAAAAATTGTGTATGTATTCAATAGAGACATACAAAGGGAGAATAGGATTAGATAAATTTTCCAAAAATACCTTAAGGAGAGTCAAATTAACTACAACTAATATTAAATTAGATTCAGACACCGAAATCAATGAATTAAACAAATACTTAGAAACACTTGGAGAGATAAAACCGAATAAAATACAACTTAAAGAAATGAAGGAACAACATTTTAAAGGAGTGAAGAGTAATATACAAGAGTTAGATTGATATCAAAGACTGAACTCAGTACTTGAGATAAATATAGTAACTGTTCCATGTGCCATTTACAAATTACAGCTTTAACGAGTAAACCATGATATAAGTGAATATAAAAGTTTTGATAATGAAAACGGGACACTACTAATTCATATATCATGGCATCTGATTTTATCATCCTAACTCCAAGGATCTCACGTGTCATAAACTGTGTTGAGCAGACTTAGAGATACATGCTTTTTTCTTTTTTTTTGAAGTTTAGTGATGAGGAAGAAAATGCTGAGATGACGTTTGCAGTACCTTCCGGACTGGTGCGACCAAGGCAGTTAATAATTATCTTCAGCAACTGCAAGTAAAAAAAGATCTGGGCGAAGAGGGATTTCCAGTGGAGAGATATTCTAGGCCAGCAGGATTGAGTTAATGGATATTGCGGGCCTTAGAAACGAGTTATACATTGTATGGAGGTGAATGTGTTAAGTAAATTTAAATGATGCTATGCAAGCATCCAACTCTAAGGATCAGAGGCTATGACAGCAGTTATAGAAAAGTTAGTGAGGAGACAAAGTGTCTGTGGATCAGAGTTGTAAGTGTAATGCCAACCAGCCAAGGGGACATTTTAGTGGTTTTCTATGTGAGGCAACATCACCGTATCAGACGTTTGGGTGGTTTACTTTGGTAGATCACATTTGAGGCATTATATTGAGTTAGCAACTATTAAAATTACTAAAATACCTCACGGAATGCTATGTCTTGCCTGAGATACAGTGAAGTCATGGGACTGCAACACGGCAGATTGTGAAGCGGCAGCGGAAGAGCTCAACTGAGCCAACGGTACTTCTTACATTTATGCTGAGCAGAGGAATCTTTGAGGATCAGAGATCAGGTTTACCAAGCTTTATCTTGAGAATAACTGCAACGCATCTGTGGGGGCAGCGTCCATGGTTGTGAAATCAGCTAATCAAAGGTTCATTATGACTAAAGCTCATCAGTTTAAGTTCATAATAGAACTGAATGGCGACAGAGAGTCACGGTGGATACGTGCAAGCAGCGCGACCGGAGAGAGAATTATTAAAGACTATTAAAGAATAAAGCATTTTCAAGCTAATCGGCAACCCAGCATTCAAGCAATAAACGACATAAAACTAATTACTGGTTAACGGAAAATCTTTTCCATATTCTGTAGCGTTTTAACAGTTCAACTGAATTGAAGGATGGAAATTGGTTAGATTACCAAGAATATTTCAGAATAACTCTATCTTCGAATAAGATAACCACCTTTTAAATCGCAAAATATATACGCCAATTACGAACACTACCTATATCTGCACCACCACCATCGATAATTCAACGTCGGTTATCATTTATTTACAACTATATCTGAGATTATTCCGAAAACTGAGATGGAATTGGCTTTCTTCATCAGAGATATGAAGAGACGGACCGTAACTTTTGGCTGCACTTAAATTTACATTGAGCATTTGGTTGATATATTTCCATACAATAATACTGGAACTGGATTACACCCTCTTAAGTTCCAATAGTCGTTGGAATATTGCATGGAATTTCCATTTTAAACGTCAGCCATAACGCTAAATATAAATTAAATCTCACTCTTTTACTCTGTCTGTCTGTTTCCCTCTCTCACTAAACACACACATATATGTATGTATGTATGTTTGTACTTACGCATACATAATTATGTAGGTGTAAATATATCAGAGTGGATATAAAAATACATACATATATATATAAATATATATATATATAAATATATATAT
>NC_068983.1:97589632-97594220 GCF_001194135.2 Octopus bimaculoides
ATATATATATATATATATATATATATATACAGACGTGTATGTTTATATATATATGTATGTATGTATGTAAATAGTCAATACATAAACGCATAATGCGATGAATACATATGTATATACTTATACCTACACACCTATGTCTATATATGAATGTATATACACATATACATATGTATGTACGTATGTATGTATGTATGGATGGATGGATGGATGGTTGGATGGATGGATGGATGGATGGTAGAAGCATTGCAGCGTAATCGTGTAGATCAATTGCTATTATCTCTGCCTACTCGGGTGGGTTTACCCTAATTTTAAACTCAAGCAGACGCCTGTATGAATATTCCAGTATATCCACAAATTGTTTATATATGCGTACGTGACCGGTCGTTGTACAAATATATCTATATCGCTTGAGTAGATAAATGTGAGGGCAAATATCTTTTTCCATATAAATATACTTCACGCACAAAAACATATGCATACGTATGTATGTGTATATATATATATGTATAGCTGTATGTGGTGTGTATGTGTGTATGTGTATGTATGTTTGTGTGGTGTGAGCGTGCTTGTGCTTGGGTGTTTATGTGTATGTAATTCCCTATATCCAATATTCATTCGTGAATATATTCATAACTTCTTATAATATATATAGTGATATACTATTAAGTAGGCGCGCGTGGCATAGTGGTTAGAGCGTTGCACTCATGATCGTAATATTGCGGTTTCGGTTCTTGGACCGAGCAATGCAATGAGCAAACCACTTTTTTTCAAGTTGATCCAGACCACTCAGTTAGCAAAAAATGAGTACGCCTGTGACAGACAAGCGTCCCGTACAGGGGTGCAATATATTCGCCACAGAATCCGGGAAGCCGGTCTAATAATGCTATGGCCCGCGAAGGACCTTTGGGCGGAGATATGTGCAAACATGGCATACAGTAATATGATGATACTTCTATTACACATATGTATGTCATTATTCAGTTTTATTTCAAGAGTCTTGCCAATAGAGAAAGAGCCGGTTTCTAACCTAGATCCAAGGCTCCTTCACTGAAATTTCAACATCAGGGTATGTATGTATGTATGCATGCATGCATATATGCATGTATGTATGTATGCATAGACAAGTTCATATATACTTAAATGATAAACTTCTGTTACAGATTTTTAATTCCAGTGATGGCTTGGATCTCTTGTTTTCGAATCAGCTTTCTCCTTTCTTGTTTTGAGAAGCCTAATTTCTCAAGATTGTTATTTAGGCAGTGTGTTACATATCCCAGTGCCCCAGGTATTAACCTGAATTTTGTAATCCGGATAGAGTAACTCTGAAGATTTCTCAATAGGTAGGTAATTTCTTTTTCGCTGACATTTTGCCTTATGTTAACATCCACTGGTTAGCTGATTTCCACAGCTATACACAGTTTCTCTTCTCCATCCCAAATTACTACGTCAGGTCTATTACGTTTATATTTTATTAAGGTTTTCAATGGAAGATTCTACCAGTATTCCTTTTTATCATGAGTAGCTATGACTTCTACCATACTGTAGGTTCTTATTTCTTTGGCCCCGGGTTTATCCTTCCGACGGATTTCATTATACAGTGTCCTAGCTACAACATCATTCTCATCGGTAGAAAATACCGTGATGATATTTTCGGACAATTGTTTATGATGTGGGTGATATCTTCGGTGTTAACTCCATAAAGTCTGCATCGGTTGTCACATTTTACGGCTTTTCCTACGTCTCTGTCTCTTTTGTGCATCAGGTATGTATGAATGTATGTATGTATGTATGTATGTATGTATGTACGTGTGTTGGGGTGCTTAATTGTGTGGTTACTTCGATTAAGTTGAATCTACTTGACTCCTCTTAACCTTGAAACCACTGGTGTCATCGCATACACATTTAATTTTAGGCGCAGGCGTGCTTGTGTGGTAAAAAGCTTGCTTCCCCACCACATAGTCCCAGGTTCAGTCCCACCTTGTGAGACCTTAAACAAGTGTCTTCTACTATAGAGTCAGGTCGACCAAAGCCTTATGAATGGATTTGGTAGACAAAATTTGAAAGAAGCCTGTCATGTGTGTGTGTGTGTGTGTGTGAGTGTATGTGCGTGTGTGTGAGAGAGAGGGAGTGTATGTGTGTGTGTGTGTGTGTGTGTGCGCGTGTGCGTGTGTTTGTCCAACCCACCTAACGCTTGACAACTGGTGCTGGTGTGCTTACGTCCTCGTAACTAAGCGATACGGCAAAAAGATGGAATGAATGAGGACCAAGCTTAAAGAAAAGAAAGTATTAGGATAGATTCATTCGTCTAAAAATCCTTCAAAGTGGTGCTGCAGCATGACCGCAGTCTAATGACTGAAACAAGCAAAAGATGAAAAGTAAAAGACAGTATTTGTAATATTTAAATTTTTTCTTAGCCCGCTCGACTTACAAGGCCGGTTACTCTGTTTCCATGGCACATACGTGCCCAAGGCCACAACATACCCCTGAACAGGTCGTCGATCTGTTGCAGGGTCGAAGGCCAGCAGTTTTTGAGAGATGAGGGCAATTCGATTACGTCGACTCCAGTAAATGACTGGTTCACTACTTTATCAATCCTGATGGGTTGACAAGCAAAGCTGACCTTGGCAGAATTTGGACTCAGAACGTAAAAAGCTAGACGAAATGCCACTAAGCATTTTGACCGACGTGCTAACGATCTATCAGCTCAAATCATATCTTTCTTCATAGTTGCACTCAATTTCACATATCATTATAAAATGTGATTTAATGAAGATATCACGCATAAGAGTCGAGACATCGTGGTTGCGAAACGAATTTTTTAAACATTCGGCCATACGGCGTTTATGGAAATTTGTAAAGAAGCGCTTTGGCTGGACTGTAACTCCTAATTCAAAGGTCCAGCATTGCGTCATATTGCGTCTCGATGATACTGTCATACTGCCAGACAATGAATTATGTTAAGGTCATACGTATGTCTGGGATACTCAGGTGACTTGATAGTAGTCTCTCTTAGTCCGAGAAAGTCGGTCCCACAATTTCTTGCTGAACAATCTGTACAAATGATTTGCTTATAGCGATCAAATGTATGTGCTGGGCCCTAGCTCACCCCCCACACCAATGAAATAGTATACCACACGTCAGGTATCGATGTGATCGCAGAGTAACGTGAGATGAAATGTTTTGCTCAAAGACACAACTCACCACTACACAAGTTACCACCTGGTCTAGGAATTGAAACCATTATTGTGAATGCAACACCCTAACCACTAGGCCATACGCCTTCACACAGTACTCAGATACTTATACGTTAATATAAGAATAGATAGAAAAGATAGAGAGCTGGTTTAATCGCTCCTGCGCCAGGCGAAACGCTTACCGGCATTTCGTCTATCCTTGTGTTTTGAGCTCAAATTCCACCGAGGTTGACTTTACTTTTTATCCTTTCGGGATCAATTAAATAAATACCAGTTGAACATGGGAGTCGATGTAATCGACTTCCCTCGTCCCCTGAACTTGCTGGCCTTGTGTCAAAATCTGAAACCAATTTAAGAGTAGATAATTCATGTGATTGAGCGATTAAATCCTCGCTGTCGAACGGCAGTGAAGCGTCTATCCAGTCATAGTTGTGAAAAGAACTCCGAAAATTGCAGCCTCTACGTGGTGGTTCAGCCTACTAGAAATAACAGTCTAATCTCTCTCATATGCTAATGAGTTCCCTGCATTTAAGAAAAAAGTGGGAATAGTCGCACCAACAATATGGACAAATTTAGCAGCAAAATTCCCTCAATTTTAACTCTATCATCGTGGCTTTCAATAATTTTGTGTTTGTAGGACACCAAAATTTAAGAGAAAAATTACTGGCGCTCTTCACACAAAAGTTAAAAAGCAGTACTAAAGATACGGAAAATTGTCAATTATCTCGTTTTATTAATTTAACGAAGTCAAATGCCTCCAAGATCGACTTTGCCTTTCATCCTTCCCGATCGATAAAATACATATCGGTTAAGTATTGGAATCGATGTGATTGTCTCGTCTCCTACTTCAACATTTCATGTCTTGTGTCTTTGTTGAAAGGATTAATTTACTAAACAAATGCGGTGAGTTAGCAGAATCGTTAGTACGCTGGACAAAATGTCTAACGGCATTACGTTCTGAGTTCAAATACTGCTGTACTCGCTTTAGCCTTTTATCCTTTCGGGAATCAATAAAATAAAATACCAGTTGAGCACTGGGGTCGTTGTAATTGACTGCTCTCTTTCCTTTAAATTTCAGGTCTTGTACGAAGAGCAGAAAGAAGAAGGTAATCATATTTTAAAACTGTATCAAGCATAGTATCGACATTCTCGAGTCTTGAATTATATTTTGTAAAAAAAAAAAAAACTGTGAAGACGGATGAAGTGTAGTCCTATATACACAAAGGTCTTGAGAAGAAAAATCATTGATCGTAGATCTCAGTCAGCGCTGACTTAGGAGAACAAACAACAGAAGGGGAAACAACATCTACATTAACAACAGCACGGGAAGCAACATCAGCAACTTTAATCGCAATCTCTAACAAAAACAGAAAAAGATAGTTTCTATTTATGTG
>NC_068983.1:97596904-97601403 GCF_001194135.2 Octopus bimaculoides
TGGAAATAGAGGTAACTCGAATGTGGAATCTAAAAACAGAAACAATTCCTATCATAGTAGGTGCCTTAGGTATAATAAAAAAGATATTCATACAAATACATAACAAAAACACCAGGACTTACAAATATATATAACATACAGAAAATTGCACTACTGGGCACTGCACACATCCTACGCAAAACACTAAGGCAGCTGAAAGGAAGTTATAATGAAAGGAAACCATTAATAATAATAATAATAATAATAATAATAATAATAATAATAATAATAATAATAATAACAGCAACAAAAACAACAACAACAACAATAATAATAATAATAATAATAATAATAATAATAATAATAATAATAATAATAATAATAATAATGATGATGATGATTATGTCCGCGTGATTCCAGGTTCATAAAGAAAGAGGAAAAGACTAAAAAAAAAAAACCCAAAGATATACAAACCCTTAAAATTTGAAATATGAAGAATTTGGAGCATGTGAACAGTAAAGGTCGTGCCTGTAACAAATGGCTGAAGGAGATTGGAATAGAATGCCCGGTAGAACTCCTACAGAAATGTGTCTCTTAAGCAAGGATTATCAGGAGGTTTCTAAGCACTTGAAAGACTGCTGAGAACTTACGGATGTCTAAGATTACAGGTAGTAACTCGCTATCCACATAAATCTTAACTGATTGGGAGTTTTATCATGTACATTGTTTTGTCTTGGTATAAAAAGATGGGCTACAGCAAATATTCATGCGCTGTTTATCTTGATATGAGATAACCATGTCGCGTACATATGGTTGTGATGCATGTGCCTGGTGTACCCTTATCAGACGGGTAGTCATGATGGGTATAATGGGCTTCGTATATTTTACCCCAGTGTCACTTTGATGGCATGCACTGCTCTTTCACTCAATAATAATAATAATAATAATAATAATGATTTCTTTCATTTGCCACCAGGACGAAGGATGGGGAGACACATAATGGAATGATAAATAAAAAGTATACACCGTATACATTAGAAGGGAAGTATACATAGTATATGACACTAGCAAAAGATGGGATAAAAAGGATCATGATGGGGAATCCCATTGGTTCAGGAGGACTTCTAGGGATAATCACGGAACCCCACAAAACAGCAGGTGTTACTACACAAAAATACTATCTACCCAATCCAGACAATCTTCAAAATGTAATGGTAACAACAGAAATGAAAAGATGGGGTCTTATAAAGCCGAAGAGATTACAAACACTATTTCAATTTACGGAGAACCAAATTTCCGTGACTTCACACTATAGCGGTTATAATGATGATAATAATAATAATAATAATAATAATAATAATAATAATAATAATAATAATAATGGTCGATTTGATGGAGGGAGTGAGCTAATGTACGGCACATGCATTTGATCACTATAAACAAAAACATTTCTGCCGGTTGATCAGCAAGAAATTGCAGAGGCGTCATTCTCGAACTACGAGAGACCACCATCATCAGTTGGTTTGCTCTTTTAGTCTTTTACTTGCTTCAGCCATTTGACTGCAGCCATGCTGGAGCACTGCCTTAAGAGCACTTTTTAGCCGAAAAAATCGACCCCAGGACTTATTCTTTGTAAGCCTAGTACTTGTTCTATCGTCCCTTTTGCCGAACCGCTAAATTATGGGGAGGTAAACACACTAACATCGCTTGTCAAAGCCACCACACATTCTTTTTTTTTCTCTCCTTATTTCTCTCTGTGTTCCTTTCTGTGGAAGAGCATAGGCTCGAAACGTTAAAGACTTTTTCATTTCCCGAGCGTTATACTAATACATCTGTTTGTTTTCTACACCACCTGTCTTCGTCTTTTGTTGTTTTTTTTTTGCGAATTCTCCCTATATATATATATATATATATATATATATATACGACAGGCTTCTTTCAGTTTCCGTCTACCAAATCCACTAACACGTGTTTGGTCGGCCCTGTAGAAGACACTTGCCTAAGGTGCCATGTAGTGGGACTGATCCCGGAACCATGTGGTTGGGAAGAAAGCTTCTTAAAACACAATCACGCCTGCACCTGCTCATAATACTAATACTGGCACTCCGTCGGTTACGACGACGTGTGTTCCGATTGATCCGATCAACGGAACAGCCTGTTTGTGAAATTAGCGTGCTAGTGGCTGAGCACTCCACAGACACGTGTGCCCTTAACGTAGTTCTCGGAGAGTTTCAGCGTGACACAGGAAGTGACAAGGCTGGCCTTTTGAATTACAGATACTATTCATTTTTACCAGCGGAGTAGACTGCAGCAACATGAAATAAAGTGTTTTGCTCAAGGACACAACGCGTCACCGGGAAGTGAACTCACAACCTTACGATCGTGAGCCGGATACCCTAACCACTAAGCCATGTGCCTTCGCTTATAATAATCAGTTAAAATCAATCTGGTGAATGGGAAACAATGTTTGGACTTGTGGACCGTGCTGATATATCTATCTCAATAATTAAACTTCTGCCCATGTTTGAGAATCACTAACAATTATAGCACTATATCAGTCACGAACTTACAAATCAGGCCATACTGGGGTATCAGTCTCAATAGATATAATTCTTACCTTACTAACTATTCAAAACATCAATCTCAACAGCTCAACTGATATATCCTGGCTACACTAGAGTATCAGTTTTGCCACTTAACTTTCTACACATGTTATAGCAGTGCCTTCATGTTTATATATACATATATACCATACACTCTTCTCTTTCTGGAAAATTCGTAAATTATCTTTTTGTATCTCTGTCATATTCGCTGCTCATTCTTTTTTATTGGTAACATTTCAATATGTGTCTGCATCGATAAATTGCCAGTTAGTGTATCAAATATATTAGTAGAGTTTGCTCCAAGTTGACTGCAATATGTTAAAGATATTTGATCAGTTTCACTGGAGAGTATTAAACATTCAACTTTTTAGACAACATGATAAACCGATCTTTTAGATATTCATAAGAAACCAAGATCTTCGTTGAATCAACGAAGATGATTAGAATTGGAATTTCCCCAAAGATTTCACCCGTAAAACATTCAAAAAGCTGTGTGAAACTAGATATGAATGGGGATAGAAGACAAAATATTATAACAAATTCAAACTTTCCTAACTCGCACCCACATATTGTTATTAAAATAACTCTAAATCGACAGTTTGGAATCTAGTTTTAACTTACTGACTGCAATATAATTCGTGGTTAAGGCGGCGAGCTGGCAGAAACGAAGGCGGCAAGCTAGCAGAAACGTTAGCACACCGGGCGAAATGCTTAGCGGTATTTCGTCCGTCTTTACATTCTGAGTTGAAATTACACCGAGGTCAACTTTGCCTTTCAACCTTTCGAGGTCGATAAATTAAGTACTACTTGCGTACTGGGGTAGATCTAATAGACTGGCCCCCTCCCCCAAAATTTGGGGCATGTGCCTAGAGTAGAAAATAATATACTATGTTTGTTTTAAAACATTTTCTGGAAATGGCATAACAAAAACTTTTACTAAAAATTGTATTTAAGTGTTCGTTTCTATTGAATTTAAGTGTTCATTTCTGCTCTAAGAACAAGGCCCGAAATTTTTGGAGAAGGGACCCGTCGATTAGATCGACCCCAGTACTTAACTGGTGTTTAATTTATCGACCCCGAAAGGATGACAGGAAAAGTTGACTTCGGTAGAATTTGAACTCAGAACGTAAAGACAAACGAAATATCACTAAGAATTGCGCGCGGCGCGCTAACGTTTCTGCCAGTTCTACGCCTTACAAATTAAATGTAAATGTTGAAGTGAATCTAACGGTTTTTTGTGTGTTTTTAAATGGCTTATAAACACTTTCCACGCTGCAATTGTTTTTAGTTCAGCACACGATTTCAGATCAAGTCACTTGCTTCTCTATGTGGCCTGTGTGTTTTCTGTACTTTGTCTATCATTTTGTCTACGTGTTGTTTACAATGTCCTGTACCCAGATATGCATCTATATATACAGGTAGATGTAAGTATGTACATACATGTACGTATATATGCGTATACTCATTTATTATTTGTATTACATGATCGAACGCACGCGTCATCCCTGCAAGTAAGTTTTGAACTTTATATTTTCTGACGCGACTCTATCTATCTGTGTATCTTTTTCCTCTCTCTCGTTCTTCCTTCTGTTACTACTATACCTCTCTCTTCCTCCCTGTCTCTCGTTGCTCACCTATCTTCTACTTCCTCCCTTTTTTCTCCCTCTACTACTCTTTCTCCTTACCCCTCGCTGTTCACATGTGTCCAGCTTTACTTCCTTTCTGCTTTGGATATCGCCAAGTACGCCACGAACTATTCTTCGTCCCTCTTCATTCCAGTTCGTTGCTTCACAGCGTTTAATATACACATATTTTTCCACGTCTGGCCGTATAGCCTTTTCTGTTTATTCTACTGTTTCGTTTTCCTGTCTTGTTTTCTGTCCGCCACTACATTCCTCCATGGTACAAATTTAATTT
>NC_068983.1:97601523-97605488 GCF_001194135.2 Octopus bimaculoides
ATATATATATATATATATATAGATATTGATTGACTGCTAACTCCACAAGTTTTTTTTATTCTCTCTCTGTTTATTTCCTCGTGTTCCTTTCTGTGGAAGAGCGTAGGCTCGAAACGTAAAAGACTTTCTCACCTTCGCAAGGTTTTTATACTTTCAGATCAATAAAATACGAGCACTATTGCAGAACAAGTCTGAAGATTACTGGTCACATATTTATTAAACCGTTATTATTTGACAGGAAACATCGCCGAAGACAGTGAATTGGCCGAATCGTTAGAGCAACGAAGAAATATCTGGTGGTATTTCTTCCATCTGTTTACATCCTAAGTTCAATTCCGACAAACGTCTATTTTTCTCTCTTTCCCCCAGGATTGATAAAATAAAATATCGACCCAGTACTACGGTCTATGGCATCGACTAGCATCTCTCCTCTGGAAACTGCTGGTCTTGTACCACAGTCAGAAATAATAAATATACAACATTTATTCAAAACCGAGAATCCAACTTTCTATGAGTCCACTACACGGAATTTCTCGGTTTTATTCCACAGGGGATGAGCATGGACCCATTCGATCAACCTCAAGTTTCAGTAAATGTTTCATATCTATCTGTCTGTCTGTCTGTCTGTTTTTGTCTCTTTCTCTGTATATATGCATCTGTGTGTGTGTCTATGTGCGTGAAGGTGCGTGGCCTAGTGGTTAAGCATGTTGCACTCACGATCTTGAGATCTAGGTTTCCAAGACCGGCTACGTGTTGTATTCTTGAGCAAAATAATTTCATGCTGCTCACGTCCACTCAGTTGGAAATGGATAACCCTGCGACGGACTAGTCTTCCGATAAAGAGAAATGCTGATCTTCTCGCCTAGCCAGAAGGGTGGCATCTTTCGAAAATTAAAACGATGCAAAGCGCATTGTGACCAGAGCTGTATAACAACATCCAATAGTCTGATAGATAACATGCGCGCGCACACACACATATACAAACATATATCTGTATAACGAAATATTAGCGACAAGTAGTGTTTGGGCATAAGTAACGTTTAGGTTAGTTGAAATATGTTTCACATATTTCAACTGCTAAAAGGCAAATTCACTGCAGTTACCGTAGAGAAAACATTTCTCTTGTGTTAAAAAGGTGTGAAAGCACCCTATTTGTTCAGTGTTGCCATCTACCAGTACAGACATCGATGTTTCAACCTAGTTGGCTTTTATCAATGGGTGGTACCTAAGAGAGGTAACCTTCAGTTGCGTCTCCTTGGTAACTCCCATTGATAAAAGCCAACTAGCTTGAAACATATATATACATACATAGATACACACAGACAGATACACACACACACATATATTTTCATTTTTTTTTCATTTTATCTGGTTTCAGCTCATGAGCTGTGGCCATGCTGGGGTACCGCCATTTATATACATATATATATATATATATATATATATATATATATATATATAGAGAGAGAGAGAGAGAGAGAGAGAGAGAGAGAGAGAGAGAGAAAGAGAGAGAGAGACACACACAGACAGACAAACGGAGAGGCAGACAAACAAAGACAAACACAGTGTGACATACATATAATCTAATTCAGTGTGATTGTTATGAAGAAATGTGAATGGTTATGCTGATGAATAGGATGATGACGACGACGACGATGATGATGATGATGACGATGAGACGACGATGACAGTGGTGATGATGATAGTATCGAAGATGATGACGACAGTGAGGATGGTAACGGTGATTATGGTGTTGTCGGACTCGTAATCGAAAAAGAAGTTTAATATAGAAGAAAACATAAGATGAAAGGAAATGGTAAATGGAATGAGAACATTGAGAATGTTACGCTAAGAAGGGTTTGGATAGTTTTCCGTCTTAATGTGTTTAGGTAAAGGATTTGCATTTTTTTTTTTTTTTTTGTGAGGTGCAAGAGCGAGAAAAGTGGATAGACGAGAGAGAGGGGGGCGGAGAGATACAGAGACAGACAGAGAGAACGCATAGGCCGGTTTAGTAAAATGCCCTCATCAATCTTAGCCAACTCGATTCGTCCGCTGACGTTTCTTGATGAGAACTTCCATCAATCTTGGTCGTCCGTTGAAAGCAACCCTGTTCACTAGTGTGATGAAGAAGGGAAAACATAACATTGTCCAAGCGGCAGTACTGGATTAAGCGTTTTTATCCGACAATTGTAATCCAATATATTTGCAGACGACCAAACAACTTGACACTCTCTCCTCTTCCATTTCATTCTTTCATTCAACCCCCACCCCCACCCGCCACTCCACGAATGACACGAATAGACTCCATGCACACAACCTCATACACATACATATATGCATATATACATATTAATATATATATATATATATATATATATATATATATATATACGCACACACACAAACATGCATACATGCTTACATATATACATACACACACATACATACACACATACATACATACATACATACATATATGCATGTATGTATGCGCGTTTATGCGTTAAAATAGCAATGTCTTCCTCAGAGTATTTGATAAATGATTTTACACTCCTTCACGCTAAAGAAAAATCGTGAGGAAAATCTAAGATGCCGTATGTTACATCGGTCAAAATATATAATATTGTTCGATTGAGTTCGCTTAATAATTGTATTTAGGGTATATATTTCAACACAGTTCTTATATGGCTATTATACTATCCCATCTATAGAATCATGTATGATATGAGTCAATGGACAAACTTTTATTTCACAGTATTGTCACGCTGTTTGATACCATATTCTAGTGATCTGAACTAATCATTATTGGCAAATTGAAATTCTAGTAGTTAGAGGCAGTCGAAATAGCTTTGCTGTAATGCAAGCTAATATATTATATACAATATAAAGGCGGAGAGCAGGTAATACTCGTACTGGTAGCACGCCGGAGAAAAAGTTTAGCAGCATTTCTTCTGACTTTGCTGAGTTCAAATTCTGCCGAAGTTGACTTTGCCTCTCATCCTTTCTGGGTCGATAAAATAAGTAGCAGTTGAGCACTGGGGTCGATTTAACCGACTACCTTTCTTCCACAAAATTTCAGGCCTTATACCTGTTTTAGACGAGATTATAGTCAATATAAAGGGCGGCGAGCCGACAGAAACCTTTGCTCGTAAAAATGCTTAACGGCATTTAATCCGGCTCCACGATCTTAGATCAAATTTTCCTAGGGTCGATTGAGTCTTACCGCCATTTTAGGTCGCTAAAATAAGTACCAGTTGAGCACTGGAGTCAATTTAATCGACTAGCACCCTCCCTACCTAATCTCAATGCTATGAGCCTGTAGTAGAAAGAATGATATACAACATAAAAACGACTACACATAATATAAGTTTACACGACACAAATTATATATCAACATTGTAACGGCTATGTGATATGTAATTGAAGATTTCATATGAATAATATATATATAAATAAATAGGTGAAGAGAAAATTATCATAAGTATTTTTATCTCGTTTTAAGAGAGATTGTTCAATGCTTCGAGCTTCAAATGCTTTACATCTATTGTAGATCATTTATTTCCAAACCGATCGATATTGCGTCATCTGATCCCAATCTTCAAATTTTACATTAAGAGCCTTAAGATTGCTTTTGACAGTATCCTTAAAACGCTTCTTAGGTTTATGCCTCGGACGTTTGCCACGCTGCAGCTCCCCGTAAAACAACTGCTTTGGCAACCTGTCATCCTGCATCCTAGCAAGGTACCCAACCCAATGCATCTGACTGCATATGAGGCTCTTTTCAATACTGGATGTCTTAGCTTGCTGAAGAACAACAGTGTCTGGTGTTAAAAACTTCGATTTGATGTCTGTGTTTTTCCCGCCCGTAGTTGCATCATCTATTTGTCTGTATTTGTTTATTGTCGTTCGTTACGATTATATCACGTATTTGGATACACACACACACACACACACACACACACACA
>NC_068983.1:97607578-97608064 GCF_001194135.2 Octopus bimaculoides
ACACACACACACACACACACACACGCACACACAAGGAAGTAAATTTATTGACAGAACTTATAAATTCGTCTGAGCGTAGAACTTCGTGTAGGCCATGCGTACGAAGTCTATGTTGTGCTCTCACCTTTCATCAATGAGAAGTAAGAAAAGAATCGAATCTTGTACGAGTAACCTTCTGGTGTACTCAAAGGGAGAAACGAAGCCGAACAGCACAGTACGAGAACGTCAATGATAGTGGTAAATAATTTCTAGAACGAGAATATAATGGCAATAATAATGGTTTCAATTTTGGCTGCAAGAACAGCAATTTGCGGGTTAGGGGATGAATCGATTACATCGCCCCCAGTGTTCAACTGCTACTTATTTTATAGATCCCGAAATGATGGAAGTCAAAGTCGACCCCGGCAGAAAAGTAATAATAATAAAGGTTTCAAATTTTGCCACAGGGGCAGCAATTTTGGGGGAGGGGATGAGTCGATTACTTTG
>NC_068983.1:97608548-97609848 GCF_001194135.2 Octopus bimaculoides
TAATAATAATAATAATAATAATAATAATAATAATAATAATAATAATAATAATAATAATAATAATAATAATAATAATAATAATAATAATAATAATAATAATCCTTTCTACAATAGGCACATGGCCTGAAATTAGGTGGAGTAGGATAATCGATTACATTGACCCCACCCAGTACTCTGCAAGTACTAATTTTATCGACCCCGAAAGGATGAAGGGCAAACTCGACCCCAATAGCATTTGAGCTCAGAAGGGAAAGACAGACGAACATGTTGTTAGGCTTTTTGTCCAGTGTGCTAACGATTCTGCCAGTTCGCCGCTTTACATGTCATATTGATTCCAAAGGGAGCAAGTTCAGGAGAGGGAGTGTGCCGCTTTCATTGATCCCAGTGCTGAACTGATTCTTATTTTATGGACACAGGAAGGACGAAAGGCAAAGTCGGCTCAGGCGGAATTTGAAGCGTGGAAGCTATCAAGAGGTGGTAGCATATACAATTCATTCATATATCTCATATAATACACATATACACACACACATATGTACATGTGCACACACACACACACAAACACGCACACAGACAAAACACGTGTAAATGCTCTCAAGCACATATATATATCTATATATGTGTGTGTGTGTGCATGGTCTGTGTGTGTCTGTGTGCACGAGCTTGTTTTATGAGGTATAAACATGAACTGTATCCGTATATGAATGCATTATTTTCTCAAATTTTGATTCAGTTTTAAAAATAAATCTTTTACTTAATAGCATTCAGAATATTTCCACTCTGTGAATAGGCCTTTTGAAAACCATATTTTAGGCTGACTAAATTCTAAACAATAATAGTTCAATGAAAGCCAGCATTCGACAATATAAATGAATTTAAGCGGAAAACAAGAAGTTAGACGCCATCGGCAGCAATTGCCGTGACTGAATCCTTTATTGTCTGCAATTTATGCTTCTGCACACAATACTATTGAACTTTGAAGTAATTTAATAGAACAAATATTAAAAACACCTGTAGCTGGTTGGAACCAATATTAATTGTGAAGTTCACTCGAAAAATTTGGCTGTTCTGAGTAATTTACCAATGTGTATGAACTATTGCTATTTGCAGATATTTTGCGCTTTGTCGATTTCTGTAACTCTAAATTGTGAATCACTTCAGCCATGAATATTTTATATATGAACACACATAGATATTCTGATATATTCTGTTGCACACACACACACACACCCACACACACACACACGCACACACACACACACACACACACACACACACACACACACACACACACACACAC
>NC_068983.1:97610124-97616688 GCF_001194135.2 Octopus bimaculoides
TATATATATATATATATGTAGATACTTGGACTATACAAATATATATACATAGATATATAGATACAAAAGCACACAGAGACAAGTGTGCGTTAATGTGCTGTTACTGTGTAGCCCTGGGTCAGTTATGATGAAGCATGCCTATAACTTAGAAATTAAGTTAATCGACTTGGTATGAACTACTGTTATCCCATGTTAGACCAGGCCTACGCTTCGTATCCAAACACACTGTGCATTACACCTTGTGGATTACCAAAGGAGCTACAGTAGTGTCATAATGTATAACGTAACAAATTTTCTATATACTCCATTCTGTTCGAGTATTGTTTGTTGTTTTTGTTGATTAACTGCAAGTCATCCCTGATACACCTGAGATAAGGTTATAGTCAAAGGCAACTCAAACGTTATCAATACGTCTTTTTCTATATCAGAAGTGCATGGCTTAGTAGTTAGAGTGTCGGGATCACAATCATGAGGTAATGAGTTCGATTCTCAGATCGAACTATATTTTGTGCTACTGAGCAAGACACTTTATTTCATGTTGCTTCAGTTCACTTATTTGCAGAAATGAGTTGCGACGTCACTGGTGCAAAGTAGTATCGGATAACATCGGTGGCATGGAGAGGAAAGACTGGTATGCATGGGCGACTGCTGGTCTCCCATAAACAAACTTATCCAGACTTGTGCCTCGAATGATAAGTTTCTAGATGCACTCCCATGGTCATTCATGACCGAAGTGGTCTTTACCCTTTTACCCTTTACCCTTCTCTATATCTAGATCTATACTTTCTAATGTATTTTTATACTTCAATAAGATGTAATTCAGGACATATTCCATTACTATTTATAGCAAGTCGAGTGTCCGTGTATAAGCGGCACACCCTAATGAGTTTTAGAGATGACCTTACAAAGTAGACTTCATCGACACGCAATCGTTTCTGCTGCTTTATAGAAACCACCCAACTACAGTGTTTGTGACGAATGAATTTACTGATGTAACAGTTATTTGTGAGCTGTATGTATTAAGCTGGATTAGACGGATGGTAAGACCATGTTGTAGTAATGTTGTAGCGTTTAATTGTGTTGTTGTAGCGTTTTCTACATGCACTAGACTTGTGTATTGGAGATGTTTCAGTTACCTACAGATATTTATAGTCTTCTAAAGATGTAGTAGTAATCTGAGAGTGCTGTGTTGTTCTCGCATGAGCTGCAATGTTCTTGAATGATTTAAATGTGTCTGAGAGTAGTTAAACATGCAGAGGTAAGGACTATGTTCTTTACAATAGAATGACTTTTCTATGTTGTGGTGCACTTTTCGTGTTGTGCTCAAACTGTAACTATTCAAACTACGTTATTGTCAGCCTTTTAAAGCTTTGCGTGATTCGCTGCAAAGAGACATCAGGTCCATATAGGCTTAGCATTATTAAGAACGATCCAGTATAATGTATGTGTGTGTGAGGTGTGAGAGATTACACACATACACACAGACACAGACACATAGACAGACAGACAGACAGACAGAGACACACACACACACACACACACACGCATACACACACACACACGCACACACACACACACACACACACACACATATATATATATATATATATATATATATATATAGAGAGAGAGAGAGAGAGAGAGAGATAAATAGATAGATAGATAGATAGATAGATAGATAGATCACAGTTTTCTTGCTTTTTTTTTTCATTTTTCTGGTTCCACTTTCTGCGTCAAACTTCGCGTTTTTTTCTTTTCTTTTTTTTTCAGTTTTCGCATGTTTTCTCATAGATCAGCATCCTCGTTTTCAAATATGTCTAATGGCATGTACTGATCCTCAAAGACTGGTGCAGACACATCACATGTTATACAAATCTGCAAAACTATTGTATCTCTAGAGCTTGAGACTGTCAGTAGCATTTAAAAAAAAATTCTATGTATATACACATGTGTGTGTGTGTATGCGTGTGTATGTATGTATAAATATGAAAGTGTTGAAATTAGCTCACTAGAAGTCAGAAATACTAACTTGACTGCCACGCTGCTTCTTTGAGAATATCCTGAAAATACTTGCCAAAATATGAATGATATGAAAATGGCCTTGAAGTGAATACGATATCATTAATTGATATATTGAAGGATTTGGGCCAAAATATTCAGATCTGATTATAAAATGAGGAAAACTAGAAGCACGTGTAGCAAAGTGTCTATCAATGGCTTGTCTATTTCTTGGATATCTTAAAGATGGACGAAAACACCTGCTTGAAAAATGTTGTTCCTAGGAGCGCTAGGCGTACACTAAATCGTTGTCTACAATAGGTTAACTGCCTCAATTCTCAATATTTAGGCTTCTCTAAGATGGTGAGACTACTTAATTGTTAGTATGCCAGGCAAAACGCTTTGCACCATTTCGTCCGACTTTTCTTTCTGAGTTCAAATTTAGCCTAGGTCGAATTTGCCTTTCATCCTTTTCCGGTTGATAGAATAAGTACCGGTTAAGCACTAGGATCGATGTAATCGGCTTATCCCCTCCCTCGAACATGCTGGTTGTGTGCCAAAATTTGAAACCAATATTTAGATTTCTCTAAGGTGGCAGCTGGCACAATCTTTAGCAAACCGAGGAAAATGCTTAGCGGCATTTCGTCCCTCTTGACGCTCTAAGTTCAAATTTCGCTGTGTTCACCTTTGTCTTTCATCCTTCTTGGATGGATGAAATAAGTATCAGTTAAACACTTCCCCGAAATTTCCTGGCCTTGTGCTAAAATTTGAAATCAATATTTAGGCTTTTCATTGGACGCTACAGGAAAGTATTAACTATCAACAGAAATCTCTGCATCTGTAATGACAATGATTGTTTCTCATTCATCGATGAGCCAGATGCTGGACATCGATCCGAACAACATGTGAATATCGCATTATAATCCATTCGACAGCATTAACCAATGAGCATTGATGTACATCTATGGGGTAAGTCTACTCATTTGCATACATGAGGAAAGTAGCATTATTAAGGCTGAGAAGTATTCCCAGGCTAATGACAAGAAATATACATTCTGCTAATCTGTACATGATCATGCACTGCTATGTTATCAGAAAACCTAAGAATGACAATGACAAAATACCAGAATATTCCACTTGGATCAATAACAGGCATATTAGCTCTCATTTTGACGGATATGCTTTTCCAATCCAGGAACTGGAAATAACATCAAAATATGTGACTCACAAGGGAAACATGGATCATCATAAAACACCTGGATATGACAACTCATTTTGATATTGTGAAATTAGCACCAAAGAAGTAATCCACATTATAAGGAAAATGTTATCTTGTTATTATCCACATATGAGACATAGCTTAGTGTCCAAAACATTACACAATACAAATCGTAGAAAGAATGGTCCTGAAGATTAAAGTATAAAAGTTTCGTGATACAGAATGCGAATTAACCCAAAATGTAAGAGAATAGTGATGGTATATATTTTGTAAGAATCTCTGTGGAATATATGCATATATACAACTTCCAGATTAATGATCATCATCGGAGTGAGGGAATTGTGTAGAGTAGTAAAAATCAGCTGTCCAGTAGACGTTGACATTAAGGTAAATGATAAATAGAATATCTTTACCGAACTGATAATGATCTGCACATATTAAAGACATGTTATAGGTTTAGTGTTATAGATGTAATTATGGGTTCTCTTTGTTATGGAACTAACTGCTTCAGAAATAAGCACGCGATAATAGTATTCACAAAAGCAGAAAAAGAGTCCGGCTACGCAGAAAATTAGAACAAACATAGGTGAAAACTATTCAATAAACTTTGCTTGCGATATGTACATATAGACATGTATAGATTACAAATACACACACTCACACAGGCACGCGCACACACACACATGAACACACACATACATACATATATATATATGTATTTGTAAAATGTGAATTATCCACTTGACAATATACAATATAAATACTTAAAAAATTCGCTCTAGAATGATCTAGGGAATTGTAATTTTTGACTGGCTATATGAACCCACAGCTTTTCGACCTGTAACTAAATTTGACAAGTGCAAACGTACGAAACTCACTACCCTTGAGTCACTCTGTTGCTTATGCTAAATATTAATAATACATACATCATACATACTTACATATATACATTCATACATGTGAGTGTGTGTGCATATATATATATATATACACATACACACACTCATATATATATACATGAGAGGTATTGATATCTAGAAGACCCAACGAGTGCGTGACCGTGTGTAAGCGCACGTGCGCCTGCACGTATGTATGTGCGTGTGCATGTATGTGTTTACGTATTCGCACACATATGTGTGTATGAATACATTTACGGAAGCGCGTGAGCATGCATGTATATATATGCATGAGTATGTATATGCGTATGTAAATATACGTATATATATGCGTGTGTGTATGTATGCATATGCGCACATGAATATTACGTGTGTGCGCACGTACGTATGCCATTATGCCTTCTTTCCTCGTTTCTGATTCCTAGCTATCACAGGAACCTAAACAAACACATACATCTATTTAAAGAAATTTGACGTGCTTGTATTCTTCCCTCCACTTTAAATTTTACTAGTAAAACTAATACTCACTTTGGTATCACCCCACCTATATCTTTTCCCTACCCATCCCTTAATGCAGCTCCATCATATCAGCCCTACTCACATATCTCACACTTATTCACTCCTTACCTTCTCATCTCTTCCATCCTCTCCGCACGTTATCTTGGCCACCAACTAACTCTTTTTCTCATTTCATTCACCCTTTCTTCACTTTATTTCCACTTTTCTCTTTTCTCTCTCTCTGTTTTCTTCCTCTCATTTTCTCTTCCTGTTTTCATTTTGACCTATCTCCTCATTCTAAACATACACAACTTTCCCCCCGCCCATCTATTATCCGATCCTTATTTACTACATTAATATTCCTGGTACTTTCCGTTGACTTGTTACCGTTATTCAACTGATAAAGCAAAATATGCTAAATATTCTCCTTTGTCACCTCCATTATAGCTTTGAAAAAATAACTGTTAAAATCGAACTGCACTCTTCAAAACTTGCACTAAGCATAAAGACATGGTTGTTTATCCCGCCCACCTTCGGCTTTTAGTTCATGTATTGAAAAAACCGCATTATTTATGGGATGACCCAATGTATATATATATATATATATAAATGTAAGATCGAGGTCTAGGAAGAAAGTTAGCTTCAAGCAATTGGTACTAAATTTAAAAAACAACTTTCAGAGACAATAGTGGGTTATTGAGATGGCAGGTTGTGGATTATTTCTGTATCGAAGTACGATAAGCTGACAAAAGATCTTTTTATATATCACGGTAAGCGACCAGTGTTGCCGGGTGTGCGGAAAGGAATACAAGGATTACGAGATGGAGGAGATAAGATCCGGGCTACATATGTTTCATAGCGAGCGGAACCTCAAAAGTGGCAAATATCCAAGTGAGGTGTATACCGCAGGCTACTCATCAGGCGGAAGATATCCTGATTGAATGAAATGTTACATTGTCACAAGGAAGTACTTTTAACACATGGAAGATTCAATTAGAATGTGTAGACAGTACAGTAGAAGAGGAGAATATAAATGTGGAGAGAAATAAGTATTAAAAGAAGAAAAAAAAATATAAGGAAGCGAGAGGAATGAAGAATTTAAGCACAATCAATTGACCGGTAGGATTCAATGGGGTTTGTTTGGCCGAATCACAACTATTAGTAGGGGGAGTGGTATTAGAAAGGAGGGAAGAGGGTGGGGAAATATTTTTGGCCAAGTGGGAGAAAAAGATATATATAAGAAAGAATGGGGAAGAGTCGTGGAGTCTACTATAGATTTTTTCAATAGAGGAATGTATATAGTGTGTGGTGAGCGTGTTTACAGTATGAAATAGTGGAGGTGTATATTGACGTATGTACGAGTAATTTTACGGAGAGAGGGGTAGGAGGGTGAAGGCAGTTGAAATAAGAGAGGAAAAAAAGTTTAAATGGTAAGGAAAAGAAACAGAGGGAAGTATGTAAATGACAATAAGGAATTAAAGGGGAGATATACTGTTGGTTTAATATATAGTTGTGGTGGGAGTGGATGAGCGAGAAACATTTATGAAGGTTAGGAGGGGGAAAGCGGGGGTGGAGTTGTTAGTTGTATTTTTAGAATGGATTTAGTGACCGATATTTGAAAGTAAATATTATACTCCTGCGTTCATTAAGACAATCCATGGATTACAAAATAGCCAATACCTCGGCTATGCAGAGATTACACTTGTTATTATAGCTGTTGTATGGCTTGGCGTGGATGATTATGGACTACTTGAGAGTGTAAGGAGTTGAATCAAACTTTAGTTTATTGATGAGCTAAGATAACTATATAGTGTTGGAAATTTTAGGGGACTTGAAGATGGAGTAGCGGTTGGTTACTTTAGCTGTGAAAATGGTGCTACAAGAGCCGATATATATGTAGTTACGGTTGGCAGTATACATATATATATATGCATATGTATATATATATGTATA